>NW_005178810.1:325389-460445 GCF_000350225.1 Chondrus crispus
AGACACCAGCCCCCCCCCCCCCGCGCTGCAGCGCCGCCGCGCCCGCGCCCGCGCCCGCAACTCTTCCGCCGCGAGCGCGGCGGCGCGCCGTCGCCCGGGAAGCGCGGCCCCGCCTTGCCGTTGACGGTTTGCCGCGGCGGCCGGGAAGCGTTCCGGTCTTGCTTCCACGGTTTGCCGCGTCTGCCGCCACCGGCCTTGCCGATCGCCCGCTGGCCCACGGCTGCCACGCTCGTGCTGCGTGTCTCCGCGCTCCCCCCCGCCCCGCCAGGCGCGGGGGAGCACCGAGGTTGACCATCGCACGCGCCTCGTTGGCCCGTTTTCGATCGCACGCTCGTACAGCTCCATAGCTCGTACCGCGTTTCTCCCCGCCCCCTCCGCCCCGCCAGGCTTGGGGAGCACCGAGGTTCACCATCGCACACACGTCATTCGCCCCTTTTCGATCGCCCGCTCATACAGCTCCGCCGCCCGCACGTAGATCTTCTCTGCTCCCTCCGCCCCGCCAGGCAGAGGGAGGACCAAGGTTAACCATCGCACCGGCCCCATCGACCCTGGTCGATTGCCGGCTCGTTTCGTTCAGAAAAAAGGATGAATAAGATGATTAATAAAGTAACCAACGTTTCCAACTCCTCGTCTTCCCCTCAACTGCATGGACCTCACCCATTTCTCTTCCACTGTAGCTTTGATCAAAGAGCCCCTATATCACTTGGGCGCCTTTGAAAGAAGCGAGGCTTGCGTCCCACTTCGGTTCGCAGCTGGGATTATCCTAAATGTGCGTGCAGCACCGCACCAAACTGAGACGAAATCCACTCATTCAACGCCAACTGATATCTGCATCGTAGCACTATTCGAAAGACTCGCTTCGGAGTCAGTTGCCCAACCTTCGTCTACCGTGCCAACCAGTGCATAAGCACTCCATTTCCGGCAATCACAATGTAGTGCACCCTCTTGCCCTCATACTCTAGTGCGAGTGCAATATGGAGTGGGGGAAGTTACTCTCACAAGTCTTCCGTGGGAGACATATGTGTATGGTATGGGCGAAACGCACAGTGCTCACGTGCCATCATCAACCTGCATCAGAAACGCTTTGGGATGGCCTCACACTATGCCTGTCGAGTCGGGCGGCAACCACTTTCAACACCGTAACGTTTGCCGTACACCATTGCAAGGACAAACACTCACCTTCTCGCTCCCCCAACTGAACATTACCAACAACCCAAAAACGTTACTTCGCCGTGGATGCCTCCCCTACGATGCGCGGTCCGCCTGGCGACGCGCCCGTCTGGTGCGACTCGACCTCGGCCGACGCCCTGTTCGGGCAGCGTCCCCGACTTGCGGCTCTGCGTGCGCCCCAGCCGCCCCGCGACGCTTGCAGTCGCGCACGTGTACTGCCGCACCGCCCACTCTGAAGTCCGATCGTGGCGCGTGAAGAGGCTGCTTTGCTTCATCGTTTTATTGCGCTATCGCGTGTCGCACTACTCTGGCGCTCGTACTGCCTCTCTCTACCCCCTAAATCCCCTCCGGGCGGGTGAGTTCCGAGATTGACCATCGCATAAACTTCATCAGCCTTTTTGATCCCTCCCGTACAGTTCCATCGCCCGTACTGCCTCTCTCTACCCTCTCCGCCCCGCCAGGCGGGTGAGTTCCGAGATTGACCACCGCATAAACTTCATCAGCCTTTTTGATCCCCCACCCGTACAGTTCCACCGCCCGCACCGCCTCTCTCTCTACCCTCCCCGCCCCGCCAGGCGGGTGAGTTCCGAGATTGACCACCGCATAAACTTCATCAGCCTTTTTGATCCCTCTCTCGTACAGTCCACAGCCCGTACTGCCTCTCTCTACCCCCTCCGCCCCGCCAGGCGGGTGAGTTCCGAGATTGACCACCGCATAAACTTCATCAGCCTTTTTGATCCCCCACCCGTACAGTTCCACCGCCCGCACCGCCTCTCTCTCTACCCTCCCCGCCCCGCCAGGCGGGTGAGTTCCGAGATTAACCATCGCATAAACTTCATCAGCCTTTTTGATCCCTCTCTCGTACAGTCCACAGCCCGTACTGCCTCTCTCTACCCCCTCCGCCCCGCCAGGCGGGTGAGTTCCGAGATTGACCATCGCATAAACTTCATCAGCCTTTTTGATCCCCCACCCGTACAGTTCCACCGCCCGCACCGCCTCTCTCTCTACACCCTCCGCCCCGCCAGGCGGATGAGTGCATTGCACCGACGTCATCAGCTTTGTCGGTCGCCCGCTCGTGCAAAAAAACAGAGCTGAAATTGAAGTAAACGTTTTCAAGACAATCTTCGTCTTCCCTCAACGGCATGCACGTCAACCGCTTCTCCTAAACTGTGGCTTTGATCAGAGAGGGCGTGTGTCACTTGGGCCCGGTTGACAGAAGCGAGGCATGCGTCCCAGTTCGGCGCGCAGCTGACCTCACGCTTTATGTACGTGCAGCACCACACTTAATTGAGGCGAAATCCTCGCTTCTTCCAACGTCGCCTGCGTCGTAAACGTACAATTCTTGCTGCGGTCATATTCGTACTTGAAGGCATCGTCGCCATCGGCAATTGCAGGAATTTCTTCATTTGCCAACCAGGACAGCGCCTTCCCTAACGTTCTTCCTTGCCAAGTAAAGCTCGTAATTGATGCCCGCTGTTGGCGACAGCCAGCAGTCCATCGCGTCAATTTTGGTTTTCAGACAGCGAAACGAAAGATCCATTCTAAGAGCGCGAACGCAACAACAATGCGCATCTTCCCTGAAAAATTCGATGTGGGAAACGTCCCAGAGCATCACAATTGCGACGATCGGGTATGGTCTTGTGTCTACACAGTTGGCTCCATACCGTTCCCCGACAGTTACAGAACTGACGGAATGCGACATCGGTTTTACTTGCCATGTGTGGACGATGCAGACTCCCACAGTCACCCGACCTTACAAGGAGCACAAGTGACTTGCGTGTCTTCTTCATTCGTGACAATGCGTTCAATGATCTCTGAGAGCAGAAAAACATACAATCTAGGAGGCAGCGGACAGATCTGGCATTTTGCGAGACTGTCGACGAGAGCAAACACCGGGGGTGTGCTGGGACGCACATGCCACATATCATCTCCCAGCTTTACCATCAAGCAGTCCCTCCGGTACCCGCGAGACAAGCAGCGACGGCAAACCAGATCTCTTCTCATCGATCTTGCTGGGCTCTCATCACAACCCTGCCGCTACGACCGTTCTCGATCTGCCAGATATGCGGGTGTCCCGCACTTTTTCTGGCAGTGCACGAACTGCGAGGAGCGATGGCGCAGTCTCACCACTGCCCGGCGTGCAACAGCGAGCGGCTGCGGGGCTGTGCCCGCCTGCCGCCTGCCGCTGCGCGGTTGCGGGCGCCAAGGTGTGCGGGCGCCAAGGTGGGGCCCCCCCTCGGCGCCCCCGTCCAGTGCGGCGATCGCATGCACTCAACGGAATCACGCACCCCTCATAAAAAGGAGACGACGGGCATGACGAATTTTCAAGAAACTTTAACCGCGTTCACAATTCAATTAGCTTTCCACGAACCAAGTTACCAATAAACGAATTGTACAGTACACCGATCACCGCAATTGGATTAGGGTGCGCAATTGGATTCGGTTCCTAATTAAAAATTAGCAAAATTTAAATAGAGAATGGCTATGAGATCTCGACTAGTCGCGGATTTTGGAAATGGGGGAATACGCACCTTTCAGTTAATTAACTGAGGTCCGTAATTATATTAGACTAATACAATTGGGGTTTGGAGATTGGATTTGGGTGGTTCCTGTTTGGCAATTAGATTGATCTAATTTAAAAATTAGACCAATCTGTATCCAATCTGTATGTAAAGTTCCACTTTTCTTGTGTACACGTTGCCACGTTGCATCTGGCCTTCGCACGGCACAGGACTGGCCGACACACACACAATACCCAAGGGTACCGAGGGTACCGTGATGTTTCCGCCTTGCAACTACAACTTTTCCGATTTCACCCGTCTGTTGCCACAAAAATGCACCTGATCGCCCCCCTAAACGCAACATTATCTCAACAAAATTAACTGTCAAAAGAATGGGACGCACTTGGGGTATGCTGTAATAGAAACGGCATTACAGAAGTCCCAGGCCGAATGTTTCGAGTTGGGAGATCAAAGGTCGTGGCCTTTCTGTTAGTTTAGGTAGAATGGAGACACTGCCAGTCACCCTTTTCCGCAATGCGATGGTCAGCTAACTACAGAGCGTATTGCGAGAGCTGGAGAGAGAGGAGGGGCCAGGACGAACACCAGTAAACAATTGTTGCATTTTGCATCTCTTGGCGGCGCTCTCCCGTGCGAGCAGCCGCATCACTCGTCTTCACTCGTCCCGAGCTCCGGAAGGAACAGCACAGGCTCCAGCGCGCCTGGTGCCAGGGACATCAAAGCAAGGACAACTCAACTCACAGGAGTTTTCCGACATAAACAAAACAAAAACTCACTACTTTCTAGTACAGAGTCTGTAGCCGGAATATTGCCTAAATGGAGCACATTTTGCAGGACCGATTCACGATACAGGGTATTGCAACATAGGAAGAGAACACACGTAAAAGAAAACGTCAGAAAGTACCGGAAAAAAGAAATAGAAAGGGCCTTTGGCGTACTGCAGGCGCGATTATTCGTCTTGTGGATAGAATCTTATTTATGGACGAAGAAGGACGCAACAACAACAATGTTGTTGCCGGAGGAATTGGGGCGCGAACGTCAGTCATTTGGGGAGGTCGGCTGTGACAGTCAAGAAGGAGTAGAGTTGCTGTTCCCAATTACTAAATTTTGTGATAGTCCTGAGGGATGACCGACACAGGCGGTGAGGGGAGGCCATCAGAAGCAATAGAGCTCTTCCGGCGTGCAATCGTACAGCGCTGCGACTGGCAAGCTTGGAGTACCCTCCCTCGCCCGATGCCTGATGTGCGGTTGGATACAGGCCGGGTGCGGGGAGGCGGCATGGCGTTTCCGGCGCCCACTGCATGAATACAACGACAGCGATAACAAGGTAAGCATAAAACAGTTGACGGACAACGCTGCATCCTTACAAACACTTTCAATTTCTTCGGGTTGTTGTGTGACAGGCTCGTCCTCGACCACACGACGGTCATCCGCGGTACTCAAGATGGAAGAGTCGACGAGAAAACCTAACGTGGCTTAAGATGACACATCTGGGGTTGTCAATAGGAGGCAAGATGCATCCCAAGGCTCTTCGTGAAGGTTATGATCTCAGCCGGCACAAGGAGATCCATTGACACGACCTCGCATATACGTAGTGGTCACCGCCTGCGAAGCGCATGCAGACGCGGATACACCCCGCAACCGCGCACTGACGATCTCGTTTGCCAGGGGTGCAGTCTTTGATCGCCCCACCTTGCTGCAAGCGCCGCTCACTTCGCCATTGCGGCAAGCCCCGCCATGCTGGTGCTGTTGTTTCAACCCCTCATTTCTGAAGACAACATCTTGCTGTGCGTGACATACTTGTACAGCTAGTGGCGGAGCTTTCTCAGCATTGCGCCCATCGGCAAGGAGACGAGTATCATCGCTCAGGAGGCTCGTTGCTTTTTCCCCAAAAGAGGAGGCGGGGTTCTTACCTGTGAGAGAACTCGGGGTTCGACCGCTCTCGCTGAGATGCTCCTCGCTGCCTGCACGCAGCATACCATGGGCGCCTTTTGTGGTTATGTGCAACCCGCCCCGGTCAATATACATTGCCACAAGATAACTGTCCTCGATATATTGTAGAAAGCAGATGGCCGATCCGTTTGTCATGAGTTCTACTTTGGTATTCCCCTCTCGAGTGCCTCCTTTTTCTATGATCGCAGCGCTGGCCCACTGGTTTGTGTACCTGGCGAAGAGTACATAGGAAAACAAACTTTCAAAGAACTTGCAATTCTAGCAGAGACGCGCAATTTTCCGCATTCCCTCGAGAGCTTGTATGATTGTGTGTAAGACCTCACTTCACTGTGGCTCAGAGTCCACGAGATGGTGTAAACTTTACTAGGCCCTCAGAGTTTTGCTTCTCAACTCTCAGTATGACGAGCCTCAGGGAATCTGAGCCGCAGACATAGGAAAAAGATGAGAAGCAAGAGAGCGTGAAAGAAGAGACATCACACGGTATATTTTACCTCGGCAACGATGGGGTTCGCAGATCATAAAAATCGTCCTTGTTGAGCTCCTGTGCGCGCTTGTAGATTCAGTACAGTATGTGTATCATACTTATACAACGGACAGTACCCTTGGTACTGTTGTAACATGCTGGCTATTGGACATGGTGTCACTGTCAGTGGTGGGGGGCAGGCTATTCTACAGGCGAATGAAGGACAGGCGTGTGTAGCCTTGGAGTTGCCACTCCCGCTGTTTATTCCCTTGCTGATGACTCCCCTTTTTCCAGATGAGTCTGCGTTTTATGCTGTTTATATATCCTGCCAGATATCCCTCTGCCAAGGTAATTAGATGCTTGCGAAGCCTCCCGACCAATTCGACGCCTCGATGTTGGACGTGGGCATTCTTCCTAATTAGAGTAGCCCTTCCGAACGTACTCGAATTACACGAGCTCTTCTGAGTTCTCGTTGCCTACTCTACCATCTAGTGTCTAGGTGACAAATGGCCTCATATGAGGCCAGTTTTTAGGCGGGCTTTTGCAATTCGAATAATTGTAGAAATTTATCGCTACTGTAGTGAAAAGCTTACGACTAGAGTATTAAACGTTGGCAAACCAGAAAACATTCAATTCCGTATCTCAGTCTTCCCTAATCAACACTTTCGTCTTCCTCTTCCCAAAATTTCTTCAAAATGGTGAGCGTCAATGATCCGGGAATTATTGCAGGTAACCGCGTCCACACTCGTGCAAGACTGCTCACAGCTCAGAGTAAATGTCGTTGCATGTATGGAGCCTCCTGGAAGATCAAGTTGGTCACGGGAACTGTCATTAGCATGAAAACTGACAAAGTGAAGGGTCGCAGTGTCACTTCAGTCAGAGCTAAATGGGAATTATCAGATGGCGTCAAGGAGGTCACGCTTCGCATAGCTAACATCAAGGCTGGTGAAGTGATGGACCTGATCGATGACGGTCCTGAAGATCATATCCAGCAAGAAACTGAACATTATGCGCAACCGGAGCCTACAGAGGACCGCGTGACGCCACTGGAAGGAGCACTCAGCCCGAGTACGAGAATCTCCGAGAGTGACGAAATGGATTCCCAAGATGGCCTCATGAATGTCCACGGCCGGGCCTGGAAGCGTGAGGAAGTCACGATGCATTTAAATGGTATGATACCGCCGAGAAGATGGAAGGTGATTGGACCGATTGATGAGATTATATCCCGTGGTCACAGTCCATCTCAAATGCATCCCATGGACTACTTCATGTGGATGTTCCCACAGGAGCACTTGGCATTAATGGTTTCCTACACCAACGATGCAATGGAATCACGGGGGCTTCGCTTGACTACAAGAGGTGAAATTTTGAAGTTTTTCGGGGTGCTAATCCTTATGACTCGGATTGAATTTAGCACCAGAAGGTCTCTTTGGAGCTCACAGGAAACCAGCAAATATCTCCCGCAACCTCAATTCGGAAACATCATCTCCCGCAGAAGATTCGAGGAGCTTCGTCAGAATGTCACGTTCAGCTTTCCAGCTGACTCAAATGACAGATGGGGTATGATCAGGGACTTCATGGTCGCAATCAATGATCACAGAGCATCACATGTCATTCCATCACAGACCATCTGCGTTGATGAGAGTATGTCACGCTGGTATGGACTTGGAGGAGATCGGATTGAAACCGGTCTTCCTCATTATGTGGCCATGGACCGAAAACTCGAGAATGGCTGTGAGTTGAAGACTGCTGCATGTGGAAAAGTGGAATCATAATAAGAATTGAGAACGTCGTCTCAGCTGAGGAGACTTCTTTAAAGGATTTTGAAAGTGACCACTTACACGGAACCGCAGTGACTTTGAGGTTGTTACAGCCATGGTTTCACACCAATCGTGTTGTCTGCGCGGATTCGTACTTTGCTTCTGTCCACACGGCTGAATCACTTTATGAGAAAGGTCTTAGATTCACAAGTGTAGTGAAGACATCTACCAAGAAATATCCGATGAAATATCTATCTCATCTGGAGATTGCTGAAAAGGGAGAGCACATCACACTAGTTTCGAAGCCGGTGGCCGGGCCTCATCTCATGGCAGTGATGTGCGTGGACCGAGACCGCAGATACTTTATTAGTTCTGTCGGAACATCCAACGAAGGAACTTCAATCTACCGCGAGAGATGGCGTACACGTCATGGCGTGACAAGAAAAGAGGAATTGTCTATCCGTATTCCCTCAGTCTGTGAGCAGTATTATGAAACTTGCTCTCAGATTGACCGCCACAACAGATCTCGTCAGGATGATCTCGGCTTTGAAAAGAAGTTCGAAGTCAAGGAGTGGTCTATGCGTGTCAACACTTCTTTATTGGCCATTTGCATTGTGGATGCATGGAAACTGTATGCAGGTGCAAAAGGAGATGGTTCTAAGATGTCTCCAAATCAGTTTTATTGTGAGCTTGCTGACCAGTTGATTGATAACAAGTATGATCGTATATCGTCACGTCAGCGAGAATCAGACAGTGCTGTTGAAGATGAAGATGTTGGGTTTGGCAGTGGAATTGGTACTCACCTAACTCCAACCACTCGCAAGCGTAAAAGCGCATCCGGCGAGGAGACTTGTGCTCTTTATCAATCCAGATGCAATATTTGCAAAGGTACAAAAAAGTCAAAGTTTATTTGCTCAGCCTGCAAAGCATATTTTGACAAAGAAGTATACCTTTGTCATCACCAGACTGGGCGTGACTGTTTTAAGAAACACGTCGACGAACGTCACGATCTTACTTACAAAGGTAAGTACTATTAGTGCTTAAAGCATTCTAGGCCTTTAAAACTGACTAAATGGGTCAGCATTTGAGTAAAATAGAGCAAAAAGAGATAAAAAACTCCTTTTGCCCCCTATGGTTCTATCCTGCGTCTAAAGACTTGCTTGGAAGACCTGCAGCCGTGTCGGAATGCCCCTTTATGAGATTTCACCGTATTCAGTCTCATGTTCGAGTGGGCGCTATAAAGCGTCCTGGGCTGCAGGTCACGAACAAGAACCATCGAGATCTCCGAAGGGATTTTTCGACCACTAAAGTGCTCAGCAAGGAGTTGAACCCCGGCCTCTAAGACTCAGCGATCCTTGCAGACCACTGAGCTGGCTTGTCAGTTACTAACTAGTCGTTTATAGGTGTCTTTATAGTCGTTCATAGTTCTACTTCGTAAAAATTGTGCTCCTTTTGTTCTATACTTGCGAAAATCTTAAATTTTGTTTAAATTTTACTGTAGAGCATTTGACCTCATATGAGGCAAATTGCCGGTCGTCTAGACACTAGACGTGCCCGTCGTAATGCGTAGGAGCGCGGACTGTCGTCCATTACAGTATGCCAACCATGTGCTTCACAACTGTACAGCACTTCACTATCTACCTCTCGAGAGCTAGTGTGTACAGTATGGTACAGTAAATTATTGGACCTTTGTCCTCATATGAGGACATTACTCGACTTATTTTATTCTTGACTTGCGCTTCCGGCGACAAGAAAGAAAAAGATACGCCCTTCCACTGTACTTAACTCCTGACTTGGGGACGGAAAGAACTTTGTGAGAATTGCGAGTTCTTCATGGTCGTTTTTATATCTGTCTGGAAAAGACGCTTTTTTAAACCACCGTAAAACTTGTAGCCACTTTCGGCTTGACGTGTGGGTTGGAATGGCGACAAGGATGGCTGATAAGCATCCGCTTTAAGATAGAATTATTACGGCGTACAGAACGGTGTGATATCGGGATGTGCACACAAGTTGATCATGGAGCAGACTAGAATTTGCAGTGCTACCAAAAAGGGAAGCACTCGGTTAGCGCCTTGTAACTGACATGAAATTGTGGAGCGACTGAGAATAGGACGCGCCGGCGAAGGCTCAGTGCGACTTCTTATAAGCTCACTGAAGCCGCCGAAAGGTCGGGGAAAAAAGAGGTCACCGGCGGTAAACCAATCTTTGCTTTGTTTCAACTTTCGTTCTTGCTTTGACGCTGTAACGTCTAAAGAAATTCCTTTCCGAGCGGAGAGGTTTCGTGCAGTGTTAAGGCAACGTTGCAGAAGCAAGCATGGCAGAAGATGGGAGCGTCGCCAGTCATGAGTCAGGGACGAACTCGGTGAGCGTGTTCCAACCGATTTGGCATCCTGTCCTACGGAGTGTGGACCCAGTTAAGGTCTCACAATTCTTGAGAGAGCGGGAGCGTTACGAGCTTGAAATCGATGAGAAGAAGAAGGAAGTTCCAAGCCTGACAAAGGCGACGTACAAAGTATCATTAGATCCGGGACTACTACGCAGAATGCATTTTATTGGGAGGCTGGACAAGATTGCTCCAGGGAAAACACTAGATGAGCTGACGTCAGAACATGTCCGGAAATGGGTGAAGAGTCTCGTAGACCGTCCGGAAGGCACTTTTGACCATGCTGTGATCGAAAAAGCTATGTCTACTGTCAAGGTCCCGATGGACATCGCAGACCCTGAATCGAGGATCTTAGAGTTTGTCAACGAATTCTTCTCAAAGATGGAGTCCATTGGCTATGACAATTTCGAAGATGTCAATCCAAAGAAAACAGTCAAACTCCTTCAATCCAAGCTGTATCCAGTGAATTTCAGAGCTGTTATGCAGAAGGCGCTGGATTATCATGAACCACTTCAGAAGGACGTCGACGTCCTTGCCTTGATCAAGGCATATGTCGAATTGCTGTGCAAAGAGGCAAAGGCATATGAGAAATACAAGACAGAAGACAAAGAAGGCTGGAAAGGCAAGAAGAATGATGGAATATCGAACAAGACCAACGGCAAGAATGCCAGAGGAAGAACCTACAATAAGAACCGTCGGAACGAAGAAGGATCAGGCTCCGAAAAACAGAAGCACGATCGCCCTTTGTGCCTGAATCCCGTGTGTGCAAAGCAGGGCAAACGCCATTGGACCACAACTGAGTGTGACAACAAAACAAAAGAGGAAGCCAACAAGCTTGTAGAGGAGTACAGAAGAACGAGCAAGAGGAAGACTGGTGCGAAGAAGGTCAAGGGACACAATGTAGAGGAAATGAGCAGAAGTACGCTAGTACGCGCAATGTTTGCGAAAAGTGTCAGAAGGATCCTATGCGCCGATGGGGGATCAGACATTAACCTCTTACCGAAAGATCTATTAGAAGAGCTCGTAGAAAAGGGCGCAGTGCTCAAGACGTCTACGTTCAACACACCACGCCGATACGGACTTGCAATCGACAACGATGAATCTGGAAACATGGTGTATGTCACATGTGACAAGGAAGTGATCCTAAACGTCGAGTTGTTTATTCGTCACGGGTGTTACCTTGAATTGCGAAACACCGCTTGGTATGTTGCCATGGGGGATGTGTCAGAACCTCTACTCGGACGTCCTACTCTTGAAGCGTTGGGAATCAACACCAAGGAATTATTGGCAGCCGCAGTCGATCGAATGGGAACATCAGTCGAACTCAGTGCTCTACTGCCAAGGCAGAATTTTCCTGAGGGAAGGCTGGCTCGAATATTGAGCCGAGGCTTATACCACCAAGACAAAGGCGTCATGGGCGATAGCTATGACGATGAAGATGAAATCTTGGCTGGATCTTGGTCAGGATACCAAGACAGAAATGGACGAAGCCATCAACAAAGCAGTACTGAGTGCTGCTGAAAACGGAATATCGACTAACGGGCAATCGACAATGAAGGATATGCTCGAAGAATTTCGTGACGTGCTACGAGTGCGTCTGGGAAACGATCCACCAGCAAAAGTGGAACTTATGATTGTCGAATTGAAAAAAGGATCTAATCCGGTTGCGGCAAAACCACGACGGTATGCCCCGGAAGGACGAAAGTTTATGGATCGTTACGTGGACAGAGTCCTCGAATATGGATTTGGCAATGTCACTACAACAGCGAAATGGATCGCTGCAACAGTGCTTGTGGCAAAACCACCACCAGCAAACTTCAGACTAACGTTTGATTACAGACCGGTAAACGCGGTAACGGTACCAATGACATGGCCAATGCCCCACATCGATTCGGAACTTTGTGACATGGCCGGAAGCTTGGTTTTCGCAATAATCGATTTCGCGAGTGGATACTGGCAGCTACCCCTTGCGGAAGAGAGCCAAGAGCTACTGAGCTTTATGAGTTCGAAGAACATCGTACAGCCTACGTGTTTTACACAAGGCGCAAAAAACGCAGGTGCCAACTTTCAATCGAAAGTAGAACCGCTCTTCACTGACATCAGAGACCACATCAAGGCCTGGTTGGATGACTTTGTCTTACACTGTCAAACGGAAGTAGACCTACTCGCAACCCTGGCTAAGTTTCTCCTCATTTGTCGCGAAGCGAACCTCAAGATTTCAATTCGGAAGTCCCAGTTTTTTCTGCAACGCGTACGTTGGTGCGGACGAATCATCGACAGTACCGGAGTACAATTCGATCCGAGAAACCTAAGCGGCCTACAGAGAATTGAGCTGCCCAAATCAGCAGGGGAGTTGTGCGAGTATGTGCATTGTTTACAATGGATGTCCTACAGTATCCCGGATTTCCCGAATAGAGTTTCACCCCTGAAAGAAGTGTTGGAAGAAGCTTACATGAAGTCAGGCTCAAGAACCAAGAAGTCCATTCAGAAAATTCAGTTAACATCCTTGACATGGGGGGCTAAACACGAAGCGATCTTTCGCGAGTTTCAGGAAGAGCTAAAAAACATGGTGAAGCTCGCACATCGAGATCCGAAGAAGGCAATATGTGTGTATACAGATGCTTCCGATGCATACTGGGCCGGGGTCGTGACCCAATGTGATAGAACCGAGCTCGACAAAGACACCGAAAATCAGAAGCATGAGCCGCTCGCATTTCTCGGGTCAGCGTTCAAGGGGTCCGAAGAGTGGTGGACAACCTTTGAAAAAGAAGCATACGCGATCTATCAAGTATTCAAGAAGTTGGACTATCTCCTTTCGACGGAAGAAGAGATACATCTGTACACAGACCATCGCAATTTGTTGTTTGTGTTTAATCCAGTTGCGCTCGATCCTACACTCGGTAGGCATGTTGTCAACAAGGTGCAACGATGGGGTTTGTATCTTTCCAAGTACTCCTACATCATAGAGCACGTCAAGGGCGAGAAGAATGTGATGCCCGACATCATGACTCGATGGTGTCGAGGGTACCGAGGCAAACGCTACTCCATCAAACGAGTGACACATCTCCTGCTCGAACAGGATGTTGTTAAGTCCCCTCTGTCCGAAGAATTCATTTGGCCCGATGCAGCATGCATCAAACAATCTCAACGTGGCCATCGACACGAAGCAGATGGTGAAGTGAAGAAACCTGACGGTATTTGGACAATTCGTGAGAAGACTTGGATACCAGAGAGGGACGCAGAGCTCCAGTTGAAGTTATTGGTAATTGCACACTGCGGCTCGGGCCGGCACCGAGGACGGGACACCACGCTGAGTAAAGTGAAGGAAAACTTCTGGTGGATGATGATGGACGAAGACTGCTCCGAGTTTATCGCGTCATGCCTCCACTGCCTTACTGGCAAAACAGGACACAAAATCCCACGCCCAATTTCAACTACGATCCACGGCATGAAGCCGAACCACGTCATACATTTTGACTATTTGTACATGGGCCAAGGTATAGGCAACTCGAAGTACAACTTGATAATCAGGGATGATCTTTCTTCCTACCTCTGGATAATTCCTGCGACGAACGCCGATGCCGAAACCGCTGCAGGCGAGATTGCGAAATGGATCCGTGTTTTCACTGTCATGCTAGCATGGGTCAGCGACCAAGGTTCGCATTTCAAGAACCGATTTATGGAAGAACTTGCAGAAGATCACAGCATCAAGCACAATTTTACAGTCGCATATTCCCCTTGGGTCAATGGCACTGTGGAAAACTGTATGAAACACATACAAGAAGCATACCGATGCCTGCAGTCAGAATTGAAATTAGGCCCGCAGGATTGGCCTCTTGTCATGGGAATGATCCAGACTGCATTGAATGAGGCACCACTTCGTCGGCTTGGATCGAGAGAAGACGGTACATTTCGCACGCCGCTAGAAGTCATGACAAGAATCAAACCTACTCGCGCAATGTTACACACGACCCAAATTGACGAAGAGCAGCGCAAGGGGAAGAGCATCGAGAAGATTCGGGCTCTGCAATTGCTGGATGTTGAAAATTTGCAGGATTCATTTGACGGAATGCACAAAGATGTGGAGCAGCGCGTACAGGCTAATCGTGCAAAGCAAATCAAGTGGCACAATATGAAGACGCAGTTGGTGACACCAAACTTTCTGGTAGGGGATTTTGTGCTGGTTCGAAGGGCTCAAGACAAAGGGCCATAAGCAGAGTTTTCGCTGGATTGGTCTGCGCCGCATCGTGAAAGTTGTTGGCAAGTTGGTGTACGATGTCGATAACTTGCTTTCGAAAAAGATAGAACGCGTCCATGCAGCCCGAATTATACTGTATCTCTCGGACATGGATGGAAAGGAAGTCTCTCCGGAGTTGCTCGAACATGCAGAGCACAGTGAAAAGAAATATGAATTAGTCGATGCGCTAGTCGACATTTCCGGCAACAGTAAGAATGGTATATTTGTTCAGGTGAAATGGGTTGGCTTACAAGACAAAGAGGATTGGACTTGGCAGTCTTTAGAAGAGCTACATGAGGATGTGCCTGATCAGGTTGAGGCTTTCTTTCAAAAGACGCGAAAGAATCGTGTGGCGAAACAGGCAAGGGATGTCCTCGGGCTGAACAACTGATGCCTTACCTTCAACAAGCCATGGGGCGGTGTAGCCACTTTCGGCTTGACGTGTGGGTTGGAATGGCGACAAGGATGGCTGATAAGCATCCGCTTTAAGATAGAATTATTACGGCGTACAGAACGGTGTGATATCGGGATGTGCACACAAGTTGATCATGGAGCAGACTAGAATTTGCAGTGCTACCAAAAAGGGAAGCACTCTGTTGGCGCCTTGTAACTGACATGAAATTGTGGGGCGACTGAGAATAGGACGCGCCGGCGAAGGCTCAGTGCGACTTCTTATAAGCTCACTGAAGCCGCCGAAAGGTCGGGGAAAAAAGAGGTCACCGGCGGTAAACCAATCTTTGCTTTGTTTCAACTTTCGTTCTTGCTTTGACGCTGTAGCGTCTAAAAACTGCATGTAAAATATCTTCGAAACCAAAAACGCCTGTTCAAAAATGCAACTTGGTACTCAATCTGCAATATATTCTTAAGCTGTTTGCGCATTCAATGCTCTGCTATCCCGGTGTTCTGCAAGATCTTATTTCCGAAAACAAGTGCGTTAGTTTCCAAGATAGAGGTTTAAATGTTCAATTTAATTTATATATTTTGCAATATGAGGACAGCGCCGTCCTCATATGAGAACAAGCGCAGGTCGGACAGACGCTATTCGCGTATACTACTTCATGATCTAATCATGTGGACAGATCATTGCTGGTACTGGCCTTCAACTACGATGGATTGCGTGGAGGAGGAGGCAAATTTCTTGGTACCATCGTTGCCTACCTTCCTGACTTCTGCACCGGGAGGCAATTGCCACTTATGATTTTAGAAAGACAGCACACACACACAAATTTCATGGTTGTTGACCACGTCTATAGTATAGACGTGGTCAACAACCATGAAATTTAGGCATATACTGTATAGACTCTATACAGTATATGCCTAATCATATACCCTTCGAGGGTACCCTTGAAGGGTAGCACGTGAGCAAGCCGCTTTTGATGGACCCTGTACAAGTATTAATAAAAGGACATGCATTCCCCCGCACGGCATTTACCGGCCTGAAATTGTCCCCTATGATTGTAACTAGTTGACTTGATATTCATCACTCCGGTTGCTAGCGCAGATTGGGAGAGCGCTGCCAATCATTGGTAAAAATGCCCAAAGGGCCGTCTCTATGCACCACACATTTGGAAGTGGCGCCCTTCTCCTCCACTGCACTGAAAATATAACGAAAATTGGTACGGGAATTAACTTCTAATTTTGCAGGAGAAGTAGAGTCTGTCCCAGTGATTGCAAGCATGCATGGAACTACAGTATGTATCGAAATATCAGTGCGATTGCATCCGCTGTTTATGTGCTGTCTAAATATCAAATCGATTGTGTCCACTGGCAGAAATGTATCCACAGCAGTGTATGGACATGGTCGCATATGACATCCTCCGTAATGGTACTGAGGACTTTGGGTTAAATTGCAAAAATAGGGAGAGATAGTACAGAGCGCAGTTCAACACACGACTTTCTTCTGTGTGGTATACGGTAGTAGGCTTCTTTTCTTTATGCATTTCTGCCTGTATTCAACCTACACGTTCGATACTATTTCCTACATTTGTAGAAACAGACCACGGCCTCAGTATCTGGGCTGGTGCAGAAATAAGAGTTTCTAATTTCCTCATTTGCGCAGGTTGTCTATGTTCCATCTCTATTGAGGATATCCCGTTTCGAAATAGCCGATTGGACTTTTTTGGTCTGTGTGACGGATGACGGATGTGAGCTGGTACTGCCCGGAAGATTCGTCGTCCTCAGCCAGTACTTTCTTCAGCGATGTTTCCCGAGAAATCCCTACAGCACCGCGATGTACGATGCCATTCGATGCCAATCGGTCAACATGGACGACCAGCCTTCTTGGTGCGGAGTCAATTTTCGTGTTGGCCATTCTGTATAGTCTTCTGTACAGTCTACCACATGCAGGCCGAATACTTTTTGCCCAAATAACTTGATCAAGAAAGGAATCTTGAATAAGATTTTCTACTTTCAACATTAATGAATGCCCATTCGGCTTTGACAATCCTCAACAGCCTGGAAAGAGAACATGTACACCAACTTCATGGTGCTTTGGCCGGACGTACGTGTGCGCGCATTTCGTGCAAACGGAAACCTCGTCAAAGGAGAGCCTATATCCACCAATGGTCCAGTTCTCTTTCAAATCTAGAACTTTCTGTAGATAGCTTAAGACTTGAGGGAGAAAGTTTTGAGGATTCCTAGTCTCGGGCAAACTAAAATTAGGATAGACCCCTCGAAATGCCTGCAGGAATTATTTCATCAGCATTCAACACATCGCAATACTCTCGGGCGCGAGAGGGTTGGATCAGTGCTATAGCAATAAGGGAAGCAACACAGTATCTCGGGTGATCGATAACGCGCTGACTATTTCGCCGAGAAATTCGTTATCAGCCAGCAATACTTGAGTACTGTAACAGCATACACACAACTGCTGTACAAGTTGTGCACAGCAGTGGAGACAGAGACACAGAGACACACATGCGTCTCCATGGGGACGCCAGCAATGGGTAACAGTTAAGTTAAGTCGCAGAGAGGTGAGTGGTCATCAAAAGATTCTGAAGGCGATTCCAGGGGTGGTCTGGGCAGCTGCATTGCTGGTGCGTCTGGGGGCGTGGAGATCTCAAACAAGTTTCGAGAAAACATAAATTCTTATGGCGGATTTTCATGGCCACACCGTTGCCTCATCATGACAGTCTAAAAGTACTGTACTACAGTAATCACGGCGTGACATAAACTTTACTGCAACAATGCTTCACCCGCCCCACGTACACCAACAAATAATCAGCCAGGTCAGATCAATCCTCCAAATCCAATGTTTTCATTTTGCCAAAACGTCCGTCATTCAGTAGACGCACCACCCCAGTTGCTTTTGAATGTTTTTTGGTTCAAGTGCTGCAAAAAGGGAGAGACTAAACAAGTTAACAAGTAAGAGTGTTATGAGAATTCTTGTGCACTTGTTACTCTATACTGTCTCAGGTTGAGAATGAAAAACATTAATAGTATTGTTCAAATTGTCGTGACGCATCAAATCCACGAGCAGCCGCATACTTTTTTTGGGGGGTTTCGGAAGCCCCCACTTCCACGATCTCACAAAATAAGCTTCCCTATGACGCAGTTGCTCCTTTCTGTCAGTTCAGCTCCAAGCACATATCCCTTCCCACCTCCTCTCTGTTGCCAGAAAAATAGTTGTCACGAGATGAATATATTGTACGGTAGCACAAGAAGAGATAATACACATGATTACGGCAGTATTCTAAAAGTCACAAAGTAGAAATTGTCAGATATCACCGTGACGTCGGGCAACGGGGTAACCACCCCGGCAGCCCGGAGCAACCTCCTCAATGCCTTCTACATCAACAGATTGCCGTGTTTGAAACACTGGAAGGTGCGGAATTATCGCCCTCAAAAACATAAGACCATCTCCATCGCAGCGTTTATAAGTCAAGATGTGCTCTCTTTAAACTCCCTTTTTTACCGCATCCGCGTTCTTACTTACGCAATCATCTCATCATGGTAGCCCGTTGTGCCACTTTCCCTATCCTTGTAACTCTCTTACTCTTCCGTGTTGCACATTCCATCCGCTGCCAGCACAGCAAGCACTGCAAAACTGATGATCCCAAACTTCTAGGCTTGTGCGCCCCACGCCACCGCGTGTGCTTCACCATTCCGCATCCAGCTCGTCAAGCTACCGAAGACGACGATCACGACGACGAAGACGCCCCGTTGTTTGTCTCCTCGTCTGAATTGATCGAGGAAGCTAACGCTGACAAACTTTCCGTCGCTGCCAAACGCGACGTTATCGACGCGGTCAAAACCATCTACATGAACATCAACCCACACCGATTTCTACATGAAAACCTCCTCAAGATCGATTTTCCAGCCGCGCTGGACAGCATTGACATCACCGAAGAAATGACCAATGTCGAGTTTCATGAGAACATGATGAATGCTTTCCAACTCATGGATGACTATCATTCAGTATTTGTCTCGCCGGAACCGTTGAGATCTTCCGTCGCCACGCTTGGCTTCGTCGTCGCCAAGTTTTTCGAGGAAGGATCCAGGCAACGACAGTATATCGTCAATGATTTGCTCGCTGAGCTCATACCGTCCAATTCTTCCTTTGGTATCGGATCAGAGCTACTCCTTATCGATGGTGTGCCCATCGACAAGCATGTTCTCACTCTCGGCAAGAATTCTCCTGCCTCCAACCTAGCAGCCCAGATCGATTTTGGCATTTTTCTGGTGTACTTCCGATATCTATCAACCGATCCTATTCCTTTCAGTCCAACTGTCGATATAGTTTATCTGACAACAGAGGGAATCAGGAAATCGATCACGCTCCCATGGTTCTTTGCCAAACTTAATACCCAAGAGGCCGCGGACACCATGTCCCATGCAGTGCATCCTGCTGCATATCAACCACTACATGGAAGGCCCAATCGTGCGGTTTTCTCCGAAGCGGACAAGCGCAAGTTGTACGAAGAAGTTACCGCAGAGCCGTTAGACATCACTACGCGAGTCGTCGAGAACGGCCGTGTGCCAATCGAGGTTTCATCCGAGTTCACTGAGCGCTTCACCGCAGAAGTGATTCTAACCAAATCCGGTCTAATCGGTCGATTTGTAATACCAGATTTCGGAGCTCGCGTGTCATTGGGGCTGGCTCTGGAAATTGCTCGCATCCTGCGCCTCATGCCCCTCAACGGATTGATCATGGATCTTCGATACAATTCAGGGGGAGATGGGGACTACGCCAAGGTGCTCGCTGAATCGCTAGTAAGCGAGACCGTGCCGCCTAACCCACTTACACTTCGGGCGTCCCAGTTTCTGCAAGACCTGTTGCTGTCGGCAGACACGAAAAATGTGACCGCGGAGGAATTTGCCCCGTTTCCCCCGCTCATCCGCGCGCTAAACACATCACTTGCTATTGGTGAGCAGTTCACAGGTCCAATTCTTGACTTATATTCTTCAGAGTTCAGGGAGCGGTTTGTTCCTCGGGCTTACTTTGGCCCTGTGATAACCCTGGTGGATGGAATGTGCTACTCTGCAGGGGATTTATATACGTCCTTGCAAAAAGACTATGGGTTTTCGCGTGTAGTCGGTGTATCGGACAACGTTGGAGCTGGGGGCGCTTCCGTTTATCGATACTCTCAACTTGCTGAGTTATTCCCGCAAAAGATAAAGAAGGTGGAATCTGAGTTCACTACGGCATTTCTGCGCTTTTTCCGAAGCGGGACGAGTAAAGGCGCTATAGTAGAAAACTTCGGAATTAAGCCAGATGTGCGGTACTATCCGACCCGAAATGATGCCTTGTCGGATGATTGTGACTTGTACGAGTTTTTGGGTAGCATGTTGAAGGATATGAGAGAAGAAAAAGACGAGACCGGAATCGAACCGGAGGAGTTCGATGCTACGCCAGAGGAAGAGCCAACACCAGAGGAACGGCCAACGCTAGAGGAAGGGGAAACGCCAGAGGAATAGGCGATGCTGGAAGCTTTTGATGAAGAGAACGACGGGCAATTAGAAGAAGCAAATGCTATCTATCCTAGGCAGTACAGAGCTTGAAGGAAAGACAGACTCTAAGAGTAGCATTAGTGTAATGTATATACTTTGTGCAGAAGAAAGCGAGTTACTCGGGATGGCACTAACCTGGCGGAAACAAGTGACGACAAGTATAAAGGATGGTTAGTTAAAATAGACAATTGCCAAGCCTTGTGATATCCCTAGCGCTTTTTTTAATGATCACTAACTACAGTGTACGTTAATTTTGACGCTTTATAGCTCACTTTTTACCTAGTGCTTCGAGCTATCGAACTGCACGTCGATAACGGCCAATCAGACGAGTCGACTCGAAAAGGATTGGCAGAAAACGGATAAAGTCTCACTGTTTGGCGATGCTTCTTACAGTGACACCTGGGGACCTCTCATTTCGGGCTAGGTCCATTGTGTTGTTGCTGAGACCCGGTTCTAACTCAAGAGAAATCTT
The DNA here is from genome assembly GCF_000350225.1 of Chondrus crispus. Taxonomy (NCBI): domain Eukaryota; phylum Rhodophyta; class Florideophyceae; order Gigartinales; family Gigartinaceae; genus Chondrus; species Chondrus crispus. Next base: position 346,296 of record NW_005178810.1, read on the forward strand.
GATCACTCGCCTTCACAATATCATTGAGTGACCTGCAGCCTATTCATTGGATAGTTCGATGTTAATCTTTAACATTAAACTTTATCTCAGCACTGTAAGAAGTGTCTGTTTTTTGGAGGCGTCTACTGCCGGGAGCGAATCTTCCTTTTGTCTCACTTCCACACATCTCTTTCCTCTTTTTTCATTCGTATTTGCGCCAAACCTCCCGCCTCTGGCGGTTCTGTATTGGTAGTGCTTGTAGCTGTCGCGATCTCGTGAAAATGGAAGGATTGCCAAGGCGTTCCCCCCGTTGGCTTGCAGCTGAGAAATCGTTGCTAACAACGCCAACGCAATGCAACGCTCCGTGCGCTCCTGCGTCCATTTTCGTGCTATCGGCCGTTGTTGTGTGCACAAGGAGCTCGCCAAAATCATTCGCAACTAGTGTCAGGAGAACAGAAGCAGCTGTGGAAAGTGGCGTCGTTGACGTTTAACTGCCGCCGAGAGCACTTTTCGAAAATGTGCACGACGACCATGACGTCCCCATGGAGAATAAGCTTTTCACAATCATCGCAAAGAAAACAAAGCGGACAAACGGGGAAATTGGAAAAGAATGTAAACGTCGTACATCAGGAAACAAGATGGAACTGGTGTACCGAAACTACCTTTTGGTGCTGCAGAGGGAGAGGGAGGGAGTTTCATTTGAAAGAACGTGTGATGGGAATACAAAATTCAGCAGTTTGAACCAGTTCATAGAAGAATTTGAACAGAATGTATGCGATTTCGACAAACTACTTCCAGTCCAAATAATTGTACAGACCCTGAGGAAGTGTGGAGATCGAGGTTTGGGCGACAATGGAGAGCTTTCTCTACAAAAAAATCCTTCAAGCATCCCCGCAAATGTAGTGCCATTATTCTCAATTTCTGAATTTGTGAGGCTATGTGTAACTCTGTGTGATGATACTCCTTCGAGGAAAGCATTACTGGAATTTAACAACGCGCTCACGCTAGACAACTTTCGCACAAATTTTACTCGGGATGACCTCTGGCGGATTATTGCGAGGCGCTTTAATGATCATTTTATTTCATATAAACAGGATTTCTCCACGTCCGTACCGGGGGCATATTCCTCGGAGCCCCCCCTTTGCGAGAGATCTGCTGAAAAGTTGAAGAATCTCTATCAAAGGACACGATCTATGTTCACAAAACAATTTGAGGATTACCGTAAGTCGGGAAACAACGATCCGTATAACTTCCATATTTTTTAGGTCCGCATGACAAGGAAGGGAACGTTGCGACAATGGATATGAAGCGAGTTTGGATATTTTTTGTGGTATGCCGGTTGGGCACTAAGGAACCAGACCAGTTCTTGTTAGATGTAAGTTTACAAACATTTGAGATTGGTATGGAAGAGGGGGGTATGAGTTCTGCATTGAAGCCTAATTCATCATCTGGCAAGAGAAGGCGGAGTGCGTCATAAGAGGTGGCTGGGGAATAAATTAAGGAAATGAGAATGGAGAGTAAGGATCGCTGGGGCGAGGTGAAGGATATTATGACAAATGCACACAGCACCACGAACGTAGCTAGGAAGCCTACCTCGCTTTCCGACAAACTTAAAAAAGAGGACTGGTATGACATCATCGAGAAGCGCACAATGCGGTTGAAAAGGGTGAGAGACGCAGGGGCTGGCGAGGGCATTATTTCAATCTGCGAAAAGGGGCTATCGGAGGCTGTTGAGAAGTTCAACAACTTGCGAAGCGATGACTAGTGACATATGGAACGTCCAGCTGCTCCACAACACGAAGCCGCACCCCGTCTTGGCCATCGCCTCGCCGTACTGGAACACAGGCAGCCTCTTCACGTCCCCGCCCCACGCCGCCTCGCCGCCGCCGCCGCCGCCCGCGTACGCGAAGACGACGAGCGACGAAGAAGAGGACGAACAACTGACGAGCGGAGGACAGAGACAGGATCGCAGGTTATTTTAAACGAGCAAGGGGTTGTAATTCCATACGTAGAGCAGCGACTACAGGTACCAATCCGAAAATCACCTGCATGTAGTGTACCAACCCACCCCTCCATCAAGCCATGGAGGTCGAAGATCCTACTCCCAAGCCGCGCCGTTGCACCTACGAGGAAGAGTTGTCCTACCTTCGTCTTGTTTCCCCATGCCGTTAAGATATCTCCATCGGCTTCGTCCCCGACATGCTTGCCCCGGGCACCTTTACGTGAACGAAGTCCTCGCACCGCTAGTCAATGCCGAGCTTGAGCGCGCCGCCAAAAACCCGTCTCTCTCGGGCGGCTTTCTGCCCGCCGTCAAGCAAATCGCCAACGTCTCCTCACTCCCGGGAAGTGTCGCACGCTCCATCGCCATGCCCGACGTCCATTCAGGCTACGGCTTTGCCATCGGGAACGTCGCGGCCTTCGATATGGACGACCCGCAGGCCGTTTTCTCGCCGGGTGGTGTGGGCATTGACATAAACTGCGGCGTCCGTCCGGACGGACGCCGCAATTCGCAGCGGCCGCTGCGCACTAATCTCATGGAGCAGGATGTCCATCCATTTAAGGATGTGCTCGCCCAGACGCTCTTCGACCACATTCCTGTCGGCGTCGGTTCAAAAGGCATCATCCCGACGACCATCCAGTCGCTCGAGGCCGCCTTGGAGCTCGGTATGGATTAGTCCCTGCGTGAGGGCTATGCCTGGTCCGAGGACAGGGAGTACTGCGAGGAGAATGGCCGCATGCTCCAGGCAGACCCGTGCGAAGTGTCTGCATGCGCGAAGAAGCGCAGCTTGATCCAGCTGGGCATGCTGGGCGCCGGCAATCATTACGCTCAGATACAGATTGTGGATGAGATCTTTGATGAAACGGCGGCTGCGGCGATGGGCGTCACGACTGTCGGACAAGTCGTCGCCATGATCCATTCGGGGAGCAGGGGCTTGGCACATCAGGTGGCTACGGATGCGTTGCAGCATATGGAAAAGGAGATGGCGAGGGATGGGATCGTGGTGAGTGATAGGCAGCTCGCGTGTGCGCGGATCGAGAGCAATCATTTGGCCGAAATGGCAGCCGCAGCGAATTTTGCCTGGGTCAACCGGAGCTTGATGACGTTCTTAGCGAGACAGGTGTTTGCAAAGTTATTTAAAAAGTCGCCGGCAGAGGAGAACATGCACGTGATCTACGACGTGAGCCACAACATTGCCAAAGTAGAAACGCTCAATGTATATGGGAAAGTGAGGAAGTTGCTGGTGCACCATAAGGGGCCGACGCGTGCTTTTCCGCCGCACCATCCGCTAGTGCCGTACGACTACCAGATGATGGGGTAGCCCGTGCTGATCGGAGGCACGATGGGGACGTGCAGCTATGTGTTGCTTGGGACCGAAAATTGGATGAAAGAGACATTTGGGTCGACGTGCCATGGGGCGGGGCGGGCGCAGAGGCAGTCCGCTTGCCGGCAGCAGCTTAACTATGAAGAGGTGTTGAACAACTTGGAGGGAAAGGGGAATGCGATTCGCGTCGCGTCGCCAAAGCTGATCACTGAGGAGGCGCCAGAGGTAGGTGACAGGAAGGCGTCAAGTTTTTTTCTTTCGTGTTGTGAGAAAGGAGAGTCGCAGCGGTTTTCTTTTGCTAACCCAGTGTGCTTGTGCGCTGTCTTGTTCTTTGGTTTGTGTCGTGCTTGCATAGTTACAAGGACGAATCCGCGGTAGTGGACATATGCGACCAAGCCGGGATTTCGCGAAAGTGCCTGAAGCTGCGGCCGATGGCCGTCATCAAAGGGTAGCGCGGCGAAGGCCACGCGGCCAAGCGAGAAGCGCACAGTTTGTCTTCTAGCGAGAGACTCATCATTTATTTGTGTCTTAACTCACGACTTGCATCGCATCGCGCGCGTGCCCGCTGGAAAGCATCTGCTCACCGAATCTCTCGGCGTCCGCTCTCTGTGCACTCGGAGGTACTGCGCAGCGTCGGGGGTGGAAAACCTTTTTGCTCCCGTGATAAAATATCTTGCGGCGAGATTGCGTGGCCACCCACCGTGCCCGCCACCCCACTCCTGTCTGCACCAGTGCCGCCGCGCGAGCACGAGCGCGCACAACGAAGCGACGTGTCCCGGAGCCGCGGGGAACGCCCACAGCTGGCGCGGTCAGGAGCGCGCGCGAGCGACTCGCGCCGCGTATACCACATCTCGCGACAGCGTGCGAAGCGCGCGCACCCCCGTCACAGAGCTTTCGTGCATCTCGCCCCCCCCCCCGCCTTCCCCCGCCGCACATGCTCCCCCGCCCCCGCGTGACGCATGTAACCGCCGGTAAACCGCGGCCTCACTTCCGCGTATAAAATACGCACCTCTTCTCGCGAGCGATCTTTTGCATTCGAAAGATGCATATACCATATGTCCATGTATATACTGGCTTGGTGACCAGCACGTCGGCGGGCGTGGTGACCATGGCAGCGACGTGTAGCATAAACACCCCCCCTGACGTAGAGGGGTGTATGCTTTAGCTCGACGTTGACCCTTCGGAGGGGAGAAGACGGGGAGAACGCAGAGCTAACGAGACAGGGAAGCGGGCCCTGGTAGCGTGGTAGAGCGGGACGGTCGGAGACGAGCGTACGCGCAGGCCGATCTACGCTGCGACGCCCCGGGGCAGCGCTGGGTAACGTACCAGCGCTGACGGGCGGAGGCAGATCTAGGCTCGCTCGCGTACGTGTGTGTCCCCTACCCGCTTTGTCCCGTTTAACGCGCTCGAAGGCAGATCGCGCGTGTTAGGTAAGCTGGAAGACGGACCTTGACGGTCGGTGGGTGACAATTCCGTGCTTGTCCTCTTCCATTGCCGCCGGTCCGCTCCATATTTAATATACAAAACAATCTACAACTCCACAGTACCGACTGTAGTGGACTACTGTAGTACAGTTCGGACCGTACTGTAATATTGTCAGCCATCGGCGCTGACAGTACACGTGTGTGTGCGCTTCCGTCCCGCGCGCTACACGTGTGCACGTGTGCACGCGTGCGCCCTGGACCCGTGGGGTACTCGTGGCAGTACTGTAGAGCGTCGGGCTCTACCGTAGCTGATCTGGTTCTCAATCTAATCTAATTACTGTAGTGCAATGCGCCTGTCAGGCAGAGACCAAGGTCCGACGGTCCAACTCAAACAACAACAACAAAAACAACAACTGCCAACGGCACAGCGCTACGGAGTGTTCGAAGCTCCCTGTCCTCTTTAAGCGGGTTTGCGGCACGCAGTAGCTCGGATCCCTGATAGCGGGGGCAAAGAGAAGGGCCCAGCCCGGGATCGGTAAATGGTGGTAGAGACTTGTAAAGGCAGCTACTGGACGAGTTCGGAGAGGCGTCTAGGTAAACCTGGTCCGATGGGTCGTAAGTCCAATGCTCGTAGAGCGCCTTGTACACCTTATACCCTTGATAAGGTCTTCGACGGGGACGTCGCAACGTAGCCCCTCGGGAAAGAAGAAAACGTAGCAGCGCTACACCGTCGTACTGCCCGATGGCAAAGTACCAACACCGGATTGGTCGCAACCAGATTCCGATGGAACCAACGCTGAGAAAAGCACCACTGGTGCACCAACACAGAAGCCCGATGGCTAATGACGTCACGATGCGGATCGCAATCCTACAAGGTGGGACCAACTCAAGATTAAGGGAAATTAGAATAGGGAAGTAAAGGAAAATTGATAAGGAAGAAGGGGACCCCCGAGCGCAAAGGATGCCGTAGGCTTAGGTAAAAGGGAGCGTCTTGGTAGAGACGGACTTCGACCAAGGCGACATTCAACTCCGGCAACTCGGGTTGGTTTATTGACTTGATCGGTCAAAGGGCTAAGTTATATAGAGCCCCGCCGGGGCGAGTACAGTAGCTCCCGGCTCTAGATTCTAGATCTAATTAGTAAATAAATTAAATAATTAAAATAATCGTGCGCTTCGTCGCACACGTGTGTCCCCCAAACCCGGACTACAGTATCCAATTTGGTTCCTTTTTCACTTCTTTTCACCCCCCTCGTCAGGTGCGTATTGCACTACAATTACGTCCCCCAGGCGGGGCTTATACCAAACGGCCCCCCCCTTAAAGGTGACCGTCCGCGGTCGCGTGTCGTGGTAGCTATCGTTGCAGCAATTCCCCTTGGCAAGGTGTGTCGCGTGCTGTCTCCCCGATAATCCCTCCTTTCCACATCGTGACTCCTCTACTTCCACTCGCGCACGCCCGCTTGCTCGTCACACGCGCCGGCTGCTCCTCCTGTTATGACACCTCCGCTCCCCGCCTCGTCGGGGGACGCTGCCGGTCCGTCCACCGCGACGGCCGATGCCGCGAGTGTCTCTACTTCCCCCTCCGTGGGTTCCGTGGCTCCTACGGGAGCGCCCGTCATCGCGTTCCAGAAGTCGCGGCCCGCTCGTACGCCCTTGGTGTTCGCGCCGGCAGGGGCCGCGCCGTTGCCAGCGTCGGAGGCCGACGAGCCGCGTCGGCCAGAGTCGGACCCCGGCGTCGCGGCGCCGGTCACTCCTCCCGCTGGCCTCTCTGAGGCCTTTGTAGTGCAATGTGCTTAGCAGGCCGCGAACACAGTCCGACGGTCAAACAAAAAGAAGAAAAACAGCAACAGCAACAACCACTGCCGATGGCACGCGCTACGGAGCGTTCGAGACTCCCTTTCCCCTTGTGTGGGCTTGCCGCCCACAGCAGCTCAACTCCGACGGGGGGTAAGGAAAGAGGCCCGGCCCGGGAGGATAATGGTGGTAGAGACTTGTGAAGACTTGAGTGCTCGGCGAGTGCGGGTTGGCCTTGTCTACGAGAATGTAACCGCGGTTCGCTGGGTTGTAAGGCAAATGCTCGACGAGCGTCTTCAGCACCTTGTGTATAACTCAAGGTCTTCGACGGGGGCTTGTTCAGCACTACCCGACGGGATCGTAACCGTGTAGCAACGCTACTACCGATGTGTTGCCCGATGGCTAAAAACACCCTCACCAGCGCGATCGCGATCGCGGTAGGTGGTACCAACTCTGTCTTATACAGTAAGACCTTCGACGGAGGCGTCGTTACAACAGCCTTCCTACGGAACTTGAAACAGTAGCAGCGCTACACAACGTGTTGCCCGATGGCTAAAACACCTACACCGGACCGGTTGCAACCGACTCCAATGGAACCAACACAATTACGGGAAAAATAGATGTAGAGATAGAAAAGGATAGGAATTAGAGATAGAAAAGGTAAAAGGATAAGGAAAAGGAATGGGACCCCGAGCGATAGAGGATGTCGTTAGCGGCGTAGAAGGGAAGCGCGTCGCGTGAACGGAAGCGGTCTTCGACGAAGGCGAGATCTAACTCCGGCAACTCGGGTTACCTTTACTGACTTGGTGGTCAGCGGGCTAAGGTATATATCGCCCAGCCGGAGCCACTACAGTAGCTCGCGGCGCTAGATCTTAGATTTAATCTAATGTCAGCAAAATTAATGCCAACTAATTAACTAAATAAAATAAAATACTTAAAAATTAAAACTGTGCAATTATTCACACGTGTGTCCCCCAACCCGGACTACTTGTCATATCCAATTATTTTTCTTTCGTTCCAACCCCATGTAGAGCCCATTATTGCACTACATATCCCCCTTCTGAGCGCCCTTGTACAGCGCCAAGCCATCGTATAATCTCCTGCCGTCCCTGACCGTGTTTCCCAACCGTCAATCACTCTGCGCGGCGCTCTAGCAAGGGTAAGACAAAAATACCATGCTTCCTTCTCCGTCAAAACACTCAGACGATAGTGCTACCCGTAAACGTCCGGGTGTGGGCTTTCCTTGCAAGTCCGAAGTGCCCCGGGGTCTTCCTTCCATACCCCATCTACCCCCTGTTACCAACCCTGCCGAACCGGCCTTCCATCCGGGCTACCATTCCTCTTGGGTAGCCCGCCGTCATCCTTCGCTCGAGGAGCTGCAGAACAAAACCATGCGCGATAACGCATCCCTGTTCGCTTCTGCTCAATGGTTCTCCTCTGTGGGCATCCGCGACCTTGAAGGCATTGAAAATAATTTTGCCGACGACGCGGGCATGTTGCCCGGTAACCTCCCTTTGCAGGCCATTCACACCTTTTATTGGCGCACCCGCATCGCTATACCCACCTCCATCCTACGTCACCCCTCCCGGCGCGGTCGCTCTTCCTTATCCCTGCGCTTCATGGACGCTGTGCTCACTCGGATCGAGATTCCAATGGCCGACGCCCTCATACCTTCATGTTACCACTGCGACACTTGGCAATGTCGTACGGAGGGGGAACGACTCTACCTCGAAAACCTCATCGACTGCACCTTACGGTGACCCCGTGTGCGAGGCGGACCGACTGTGGCGCAACCAACGCACCATTACGACCGACGCCATGTTTTGGACCCAAGCCATTCTTTCCACAAACTTTCGCCATACGAAGCGCAGAGGTATTTTCTTTTTCCAAAATACCGTACGCTTTGAACGTCGGGTCCGATCCGACACTGGATACTTCGTGGCGTACCAGATGATCGAGGCCCGTGAAATTTCCAGACAGCACCACACCAATCGATACCGACGAACCCCTTCCTGGTGGAGTCAATACGAGGTATGTCAGGGTTTCTGGGCTGAGTTAGGGCCCGTCCTGACATATTATGGCAGTCATTTACGCGATCCGCAGCACGGGCTGTGGACTGTGTTTCTCACGGAGTGGTGCGTGAAAGTCGCCGCTACACTCCTGTGGGGAGTTTTCGACTGTTGGCGCTTGTAGCACCTCCCTTCGAAACTGCGCGAACAGATGCGTCTCCTCGATTTTTCTGTCCCCCTTGGCGGATCCGATGTGGACCGTGAAGTGCACGCCCTCCTCGACTTGATCGAGACGGTAGCGTGGGATTGCGTTCCTCCCCAAAATTCGTCTCGGTCCTTTTCACGCCAGCGACCCTCCTTTTCCCCTGGTAGAAATCATCCAGCTGCCGGCGACTTCGTGTGGATCAACCCCTGGTCCTCCTCCCTCTGTTCTGCCTGGGAGGCCCAGATGAGCCGCCGTTTCGGAAATCAACAACCAATCCCCAACACGGTCACTGTTGCGAACGTGGATCCTCGAGAGCCTGAGATGTGCTCTCGACTGTCGTGCACTGAGGGGGAAGGGTGGGATCCCCCTCTGGAAGAGCGCGCGCGTTCGGGGGGCGCGTGTAGGGGATTATCGGGAGACCACCCGTAAGGGACCGGTACGGGGCCGGGCGCGAAGCGCAGTAGGGAAAGTAAGGGAAAAAGTGGGGGAAGTAGAGCCCAGGAGGGGCGGAGCGGTAGCGACAGCTGTCGCGCGGAGAGCCGGGCGTAGCGGGGCGACGCGCGCGGTAGAGACAGGTGGGAATCGGGACGCAGATGGCTCGCAGGGTACCGTCGTAGGACGGGGACCGACTCGAGGCTACGACTCCGTTCCAGAAACCCGAGTTGTAGACCCAAAGCTTCGTACGGTTTTACTTAGGGTCGGACGTCGGCTATATACTAGCCGACGTCGGAGCTATAATTAATTAAACTAAAAATACTAAATTGAACGACGGCGGCGAGGGCCGGAGAAACTCCTCTTGGGGAGGTATGACAACCATTATACGTGGGGAATGACACCTGGACACAGGGGCCTGGATGCCCGGTTACACGTGGCGTGAGGTACACGTGTGCACCGGAGGGGGAGCCGCGCTGGCCGGGGACAGGTGTCTCGAATGAGAAGATGAGGGGTGTCAGTGCACTACATCGACCTTCTGCTCCAAGTTCCCCTCTTCCTGCACCGGTCCATCCCTTCGCGTCTGAGGCCCCTGTGTGCGTCGTACTTCATCCCACGAGCTCGGCGGATATCTTGTCGCTTCGAGTCGTGTCTTCCTGGGACGTGAATCCAACCACACTGCCCGCTTCCCCTTCACGCGAGGGACAGCTCGTCACCCCCACGCCGACCTTGCCATTGCCGTCATGTACGGCACCCATGGGCTGGACCCATCCTCAGGCTCCTCTGCGCGTCGAGCTTCCTCCTGCGAGCTGCTCGACGGAAACCATTTCAATTCGGGGAGCACCACCGTCGAACGGGGATGCTACCCCACGTCCGGCTTCCCCTTCACCTGAGGGTCCGCTCCTCGCCCGTACCTCGGTTCCTCCCTCGTCCACAATTCCCAAAGAAAATACCTCTGCTGCTGCCGTTTACCATCGCCTTCTCATGGCTCATGGTGTGGAGGGAAAAGCTCTCCAGGGAGCGTCCCTAGACGACTTGCGAGTCTTAGCTCGGTTTGTCACCTCCCTTCCAAAGGGAAAATCCCTTGGGGCATAGTCTCGTTCAGACGTCGGCCACAGCACTTCCTTGCGACTTGTCCTTCTTTCCCCGTCCTTCCCACATGATAGTCGACTAGCGACTTTATCGTACGACCTTTGGGCGATAAAAAGAATCCACCTGCGAATCCCCTGTTATTTTTAACTTCCTCCTCTTTTTTTTCTGCGTACCGTCACTGCGGTCATGCTATTGCGGAGCGTGCGGCCCCCTTCAAGATCGGAGCCCCTAGCTTTTTCGTCCTCTGATCCGTGCCGGGACAGCACTATAGGAGTCTCCTGCGACTTTCCTCTAGTCGATCTGCACCGCTTTTCCATTTGCATCACGGTCCGCGTCATTCCTCCTTTTTTCATAAATTTCCTCCTCTTTATCCTCGGCAATTATCCTCCCTTTTTTCATGTGCCCTGACTCTGCGCTACGAGGAAGGCAACGTGCGTGTTTACAGCATCTCCGACTTCCTCCTTTCTTTTGACCTCTTCTTGCCGTCGGCAGGAGCGTGGCGGTCCCGGACAATTTTTCTAGTCGCCCTCCCCCCTTTTTGTTCAGCAGTCCACGAGACGTCATCAATGATCGCACTTTCAGTTGCCCCGTTGCCCGTTTGGAGATTCTTCATCAAGGAAATACAGTCCCCCGTAGAGTTTCTGAGGTGGTGCGCTTTTCTTTCCTCCTCTTCATTTCTCAATTTCCCCCAATTTCCTGCGCATTCTCTTTCTCCCATCCTCGATTTGCGTCTTCCTTTTCCTCCTCTTTTGTGGTTTACCTCCTCTTTTTGTCTCTCCCTTTTTACCTCTTCAAATTCCTCACTTACCTTCTCTTTTCCGCGCATCGAGCAGCCCTCGGTTTCCTAATCCGTCGAAAACTGTCATTCTGACAATGAGCATCTCTACCACGACTCCCTACAACTTTTCTCTGTTGTAGTTGCCGGTTCGGCTCAGTTCCCCTGGACGCCGTTAGTGGCATTCGCCACTTCCGCGTCCTTCCGTTTCATGGCTGTCCGTTATTAGTTCCTCGATCGGAAGCCCTTTCCCCTGTTCACATTTCATGCCATAAAAATTATTGAACCGACGACGGAAGCTCCGCGCGGAAACCTCTGCTCTCCCGACTCCGGCGGGGTCAAGAACCCGGTTCATTAACACGTAGGTTCTACACTCTCTCTTTGACATCATCCCTTACATGCAGACTCAGATTTGCGACGCGATAGGTGTGGAGACGTCAATGTCGTTGCCCGTGATCTCATTGTGTCCTGACGGCGATTCGTAACTAGTTGAGGTGGCGACGAGGGTTCCTCGTACACGTCTGGTCATACGTATTACGATTAGTTGATCGCATCGCGATGAGCGACCATCTTGATCCTGTCTCGGATCGTGCATTTAGATGGTATTCCAGGGTTCACGGCGACCCCATTCTCACATAGTGTCATCCGCCTGGTCGCCTAACTTGGCTTTTTCGTCCTTGCTGTCGGGCGAGCTGCCCTCGCTCTGTCATCAGGGACACGGGGCGGCGCGTGTAGCCTGTAGGTCGTGAAAACCAGTTAACAACTCGTGTGCGAGGCCATCGACGAAATCACCTAGCGTACCGGCGGTCTCGAAAATGACGGGCAAAACTTCTTCGCTATGCGATTACAGCGCGCGCTCGCTCGATGCACTTCCTGACAGTCGCGTGGGTAGGACTTCATCCTTTCCCTTTTTCTTGAATGTCATTCTCCTCGAAGTACGCTCGTGATCATCATGATTAAACAATCACAGTGATGGCTGGTGCCTTGTGCGCGAGAAGGGGGGTCGTAGTCGAGCTCCTCCCTTCGTGCGCATTGTGATATGTCGTGGATCGGCGGCCGTGGCTCATGCCAACAAACCAGCGTGATTTCTTGCCGTGACTATGGTTTTCCGTAATTTCGTTAATATTTTCAAACGGCGCTTGACACCTCTGTTCTCGTGCGTTGGAATGCGGCGCGCTCTTGCTCCGAAGTTAAAGTAGTGTCTCAGATCTCACCGGTCTGAGGTCTTCAGGTGCATGCGAGACGTCCCCGTTGTCCCCGTTCTTTCTGTGTTCACCCCGATTTCCTCAACAAGCACTCCAGATTTTGTCAGGTGCTAAACTAAATCTTTCAAACGTTTCCTCTGGCGCTGTGTAAACCTTCGTTTTCTTTCGTAGGAAATCATATTAATGAAGGAAGGCACCATGTGCTGCTCTGCGTCTCAATCCCATCTCATCATTATTCTGTTTCTTGTCTCAAATGAGAGGTTCCAGGAGTGATTCTCGTTATCGACGGTACGTCGCCATTATTCATGGGGTCTCTACTCAAGGACGGTCACGGTTTTCCGGACGGGACGCTGCGCAGACTCGCTTGCGTTCAATCCCCAATGACAGAGGGGAGATGCGAGGACAAAAAAATAAAACCAATAGGGGCTGTGTCGGTACGCTTTTTTTCAAGACAATATCGAGGGTTTCAATGAAACCTGCAGCAAGCCCTCTTCCGGGGTTCGAACTCCCCTTCTCAGATCTGACTCCTTCTCCCAAGGAGCTGACGATACCATTCGTCTCACGTAGAGTAACCCCAAAACAAAACAAAAAAATCGACAAAGACACAGTAACCTGTTCGCGTATACGGTGAACCTTGCTCCGACCTGTCTTCATCAAATGGGGAGCTTCACTCCATGGGGCTATTAGGATTACGTGTCTCGTCAGTGCCTTTGTCCGCTTGGTGTTCTTCGGGTCCTGTACGATCCTCGCTCGTCCTTCGCGCATCATTGCGCGCATCCCCAGGGGGGGTTTCTTCTCTGTTGTCAATGGAACGCCTTGTTTCGAATCGTGGGTCTACTGTAGAGTTTCCCTTCTCTCTGAAGTACCGATAGGCTCCTTCTTGGTCCTCGTAGGTTCTTCTGATCGACCTCCGCAGTGTGGGGTCGTGTCCTTGACAACACAAAATATAATAATAACTAAAACAGAACAATAACGAAACAGAAAAGAGGAAAAGAAAAGAAATAAAGAAACAAAGAAACGACAGAGTTGAAGAGAAATCATGATGACTAAGTGCTAAGTAGATCGCTCTGGAAAAATAGGACCAGTTGTGAGCGTCGACGTCGGTCACCGCGGGGTGAATTCGTAGCCGCGTTCTTCTGAGGGTGGTCCCTCTGGACGGGTCTTCGTGCTCGTCGAGCATGGGCAGTGTGTTAGCAGTGAGTGTGACGATCGGCTTCGTGTGAGGTCGGTTGGGGCTTAGCTGCCGAGCGACTTAGAATAGTTATGTCGCCGACTGTGGCAAACGATCACCACTTCGCCTGCGTACTGCAGCTGCAGTAATTTTTCCTGCTTTTTGATTATAATTTCACAGCATAGCTGGAATCGATTTCTCACTTGTGTCGCCTGTTCAGCGGTTTGTTGTCGACACGCTTATATATATATTTTTTGATTTCGTCATCCCCCACGCGGGCGGACCGCCCGTTCGAAACGTCATTTCTCGTCCGTACCGTGATGAGGCGTGTGTGTTTTCCAAGAGGCTCAATGCCTCATCCAAGGATACAGTTTCGCTTCTCTGCCTTGCTCTTCTTTCCTTCAAACTCCTTACTTGCGAACCTCGTAGATACGTTCCTTCCTCGAAGTTCTGACCTCTCTGTTGTTTCTAACCGACTAATTCTATTTACGATGGCTATCGCGGTTGTGCGTGCGACGCTTGCGTGGGTAAGGGTAGCCTTTTCCTTCGGAAATAGGTGACTATCGCGCTGCGGGGGATTTGCTCAATAGGTGCCCACGTTGCGTCCTCGATGGTATACCCATACCACCTCACTTTGAGAATTAATTTCTCCTCGTCGTAGCCGTGGTCCACGATCTTGTCGGTCACATACTCCTGACTCTCGGCTCCTTCTTCCTGCGTGTCCAACTGTCCTTCTCCCTTCCGAAGAGCCAGCGACTCATCCTCATCCTGCTCTTCCGATCCTCCCATCTCTTGTGGATCGGGCGGGATGCCCGCAGCTTCCTGATTTACCAACAGTCCTTCATCCGTCCTATTCTTCGCTTGCGCGGCGGGTTCTTCTCGTTCCCCTTCTCGATTGAGGAAGTGTAGCGCTTGTCGTAGCCCGATTATCGGCGCATAGTCCATGGGACTAGTGGCTAATTCGACTCTATCTCGCGACACGCGCTCTTCTTGGACGCCGATGGCAATGTCGACCGTATTCTCAATTGACTCCTTCACTTGATACGGACCCGTAGCCACTTGTGCCAACTTATGTTTCGGCTCGGTGGCCGTGCTTTGCTCCTTTCGAAGGAATAAGTATGATCCTGGAGGGATGTCATACTTCGGCTTGCGGAGCCTTGCGTCAAAGTTTCGTTTGTAGCGCGCTTGTTCTTTCCGCAAGCTCTTATCAGCACCTTTCATCAGGCTTTCCAACCACGACTGCCATTTCAGGTAGTACGCTCGATTCGACCAAAATCCTTCCAAACTTGGCTGTGCTTGTAACGCAATGCTTCTCGGCGCCCGAGCTAACACCAGGTCGAAGGGCGCGATGTTCGTAGTTCGATGAACTTGCGTGTTGTATGCGAACGTCACAGCGTCGCTAAATAGGTCCCAGTCCTTGGGATGCTCTCCAACATATTTTGGCAACGCGGAAGTCAGCGTGCGGTTAAACCTCTCAACTTGGCCGTTGGCTTGCCGGTGGTACGTAGTCGTGAACACATTGCGTATGCCGAGAATTCGGCAGACGTTCTGAAAGGACCGGGCCGTGAACTGTGTTCCATTGTCGGACAGCAGCTTGACCGGCGGTCCGTACACGAATACCCAATGGTGAACGAAGGCTTGTGCGATGTGCACAGCTGATATCTTCTTCAACGGTACGGTTCGTACCAGTTTCGAGTATCGATCGCTGATCACGAGAATATACCGATTTCCTCGTTTAGTTGTAATTAGCTCGCCGAGGATGTCGATGGCGACAAACTCCAGCGGAGCTTTGGGCGTGAATAGCTTCGTTTCCTTCGTGTTTCTTCTTAACTTCACCCTTTCCCGCGCACATGCGGCGCAATTCTTCGCGACTGCATAGCAGTCTAGGGGCATCGTAGGCCAGTAGAAATATCTTCTCAATGTCTTGTAAAGTTTCCTGCCTCCCGGGTGGTCTGCCAATTTTGCGTAATGGCTTAACCCTAGGACGCGGTCCCTTAACGATTGTGGTATCACCACTTGTACAAACTCCGCCGCGGTACGGCATACAGTTCCTTCGAATTCCTCCGTCTCCATGCTGAACGTTCTCACCTTTCTGGCGTCCATTTCTTCCTTGATGCGGTTGCAGAAGGGGTCGACGGATTGCTCGCGAATGAGCTCCTCCGGAGTGACAGCTTGGAATTGATCGAGGCGATCAGAGGCGTCAGAGGCGGCCCCCCCTCAAGAGCGAAGATGTCGTCTAACGCGTCAAAACTTTCCTCGTCCTCCACTGTACCCTCGGCCGGTTCGGCCATAAAGCATGGGATTTCGTCGTCGATTCGTCGACGGTTTCTCCTGCGGTCCGTAATCTTGACAGGGAATCAGCTTGACTATTCGCCTTGCTCTTCTTGTACTTGATTTCAAAATCAAACTCCGAGAGGCGGAGCCTCCATCGGATTAATCTCCGGCTGGGATCCGTTACGTTCATCAACCACCTCAATGAGGCATGGTCGGTATGCACAATGAAGTGCTCGCCATATAGATATGGTCTTAAAGTCTGTACGGCCCAAATTACCGCTACACATTCTTTTTCTGATACAGAGTAGTTTCTCTCGGCTGCGGCTAACGTTCCTGAAAAGGACCCGATGGGTTTACGTTGCGCATCCGGATGTGTCTGAAATAATGCAGCGCCGATTTGATAGTCGCTTGCATCGGTATCTACGGAGTAGGGTAGGTCCTTCTTCGGCAGCGCCAACACCGGCGGTGCCAAGATGGCGTCCTTGAGCTTATGAAAAGCTTTCTTGCACGGTTCGTCGAATCCTTCCAACTGGACCGGTTGTCCTTTCTCCAGTAGTTGGTTTAGAGGATGCGCAATTTTCGCATAATGCGGAACGAACCTGCGGTAGACATTGCAAAGTCACAGGAAGCTTCTAAGCTGTGTTTGTGTTCACGGGTACCGCACTTGTTCCAACGCGGCGGTTCGCGCAACATCGACTTCTAGCGTACCTGGCCGGACGACGTGGCCCAGGTACATGATCTTTTCCACGAAAAATTCGCACTTGCGGAGCTTGAGCTTGACACCTGCCTTTTCCAATACGGAAAGTATTTCATCCGCGTGCACGATGTGCTCCTCCCACGACTTGCTAAAAATTATTATGTCATCCAGATACACCAAACAGCATTTCCAACGGAATGGAGAGAGCAGGATATCCATTGCTCTCTGGAACGTCGCTGGCGTGTTGGTAAGCCCAAAGGGCATTCTTGAAAAACTGTAGAGACCTGAGTGGCACGAAAAAGCTATCTTGTCGCGGTCCGCTTCCGGAATAGGCATCTGCCAATACCCCGAAATCGCGTCCAAAGCGGAAAAGACCTTGGTTTCACCCAACCAGTCCAGACACTCGTCCATGCGCGGCAAAGAGTACGTGTCCTTCACCGTTACCGCGTTTAACCTGCGGTAGTCTACGCAAAAGCGCATCGATCCGTCTGGCTTGGGCACTAATAAAACGGGAGACGCCCATTCTGACTGCGCCGGTTCGATGACTCCTGCTTCTAACATTTTATACAGTACTTCTGCGTCCTCGACCTCCCGAGCCTTTGGACCGGCTCGATAGGGAGATTATGCGATGGGCCTGGTCTCCGGGACCAGCTCGATCCGGTGGACCGTGGTATTAATTTCACCAAGGGTCCCATCCCACATCTTAGAGTGTTTATTAAACATCCGTCGGAACCGCTCGCGCAACCGTTCCGGCACGTTACCCAGGTCGAGGTCCTCCACGTCCGGTGGTGGGGGCTCAATCCGCTGCTCCGGCTTCGACGATGCCGTGGCAGAGAGCCCACTCGACCGTTCTTCTGGCTGGTCTTCGCGCGCTTGATCATACGGTTCGCATCTTGTCTCGCCCGTAGGCGTCTTGGTGGAATTAGGAAAATTTTCCTTCTTCCTTTCTTGAATTCCGAGAACTTCACCAATGGTGGTTTTGCTCTCGAGCACGGCCCTCGGGTGCGGTAATAATTCTGCCACCACTTGGCCTTTTTGCACCCTGACAGGGTATGTCCTAAAATTTGCAACGAGTAAACGAAATGGCCTGTCAGGCTCAACCTGAACGACACCGTTCGTGCACGTCGACCCGTGCCTTTCGTACAACGACGAGTACGGCTGAAACACAACCAAGCCCGCCCTCTTCGAGGTGCATGCCACGACGCGTTGCGTCCCTGTAGTGCAATACCCGGCCTGGGAAAGGGACATCAGGGGGGTACTGTAGTCTGGATTGGGGGACTTCAGTGTGATTCGTTTTACACTATTATTTTAATTATTTATTTTAATTTAGTTACAAATTAATTATCTAACATTAGATTAGATTTAGGATCTAGCGCCGAGAGCTACTGTAGTGACTCCGGCGGGGCGATATATACCTTAGCCCTCTGACCCACGAGTCAGTAAGGTAACCCGAGTTGCCAGAGTTTGATATCGCCTTGGCCGAAGGCCGTCATTTACAAGACATTCCCTTCTACTCTAGCCTACGGTATCCTTTGCGCTCGGGGGTCCCGTTTTTCCTTATCAATTTTCCTTTACTTCCCTATCCTAATTTCCCTTAATCTTGAGTTGGTCCCACCTTGTAGGATTGCGATCCGCAACGTGACGTCATTAGCCATCGGGCTTCTGTGTTGGTGCACCAGTGGTGCTTTTCTCAGCGTTGGTTCCATCAGAATCTGGTTGCGACCGATCCGATGTTGGTACTTTGCCATTGGGCAGTACTACGGTGTAGCGCTGCTACGTTTTCTTCTTTCCCGAGGGGCTACGTTGCGACGTCCCGGTCGAAGACTTTATCAAGGGTATAAGGTGTACAAGGCGCTCTTCGAGCATTGGATTTACGACCCATCGGACCAGGTTTACCTAAACACCCCTCCGAACTCGTCGAGCCGTTGCCTTTACAACTCTCTACCACCAATTACCGATCCCGGGCTGGGCCCTTCTCATTGCCCTCCCCCCATATCAGGGATCCGAGCTACTGCGGGCCGCAAACCCGCTTAAACAGGACAGGGAGCTTCGAACACTCCGTAGCGCTGTGCCGTTGGCAGTTGTTGTTTTTGTTGTTGTTGTTTGTGTTGGACTGTCGGACCTTGGTCTCTGCCTGACAGGCGCATTGCACTACAAAAGTGGTCTCCCGACCTAGAATTAGTTCTGTCTACGACAAGGAAGTGGTCTGGGTACGGATCTCTTTTTATTTTTTTTGTTCGTATCTTTTTTTTAGGTTCGTTCGCTACGCCGAACAATGTCAACAAGCCCACCCGGGGACGTCGGTCCCGGGGCGAGCCGGAGCGGATCGGCACGGGCGTCGAAGATCCCGAGGGGTCCTCGCACCCGGAGCCAGGCCAATACGGCCACGGATCCCGGAGATCAAGAATCCCCTACGGAGATTGCCGCCGACAAGACTGACCTCGACGAGAAGTTCGAGAATATGGGCAGCGAAATTCGCCGATAGAATATGAAAATTCTCGAGGATGAACTGGCCCTAGTGCGAAAGCAACTGGAGATGCAAGCAGCCGAGTTCCACATCGTGTTGGGAGAGCTAACAACTCGTGTGGGACTCGTCGAGAAAAAAATGGCGACGGGACCGACGGCATCGAGCCGGAGGTCCTCGCTTCATTGAAGCTTTCGGTCAAGGACGCGAGGTGCGACGCGAATCAAGCCTTGGAGTCCTTAGGAAATTTTAGAACAAGCATCGATGACCGATTCGATCGCGCTGCGCAACGTCTCAAGGAACTTGAGCAGGCCGCGGAACAAGCTCCGCAAGGATCGGGCGACGAGCCGCTCCCTTCGGGTAGAGAGGGCGACCGTCGGTCGAAGAAGGACAAGCCCGCTCATCAGCGGAGCTCCAAGTCGAAGCCCTCGAAGAAGGACAAGCGACGTACAAGCAAGGGTCACTGTAGTGACGATCCGGAGGACCGCGACTCACAGTCGGAGTCGCTTGGTCCCTCCGAAGATGGTAACGGCGGTTCGTCGAACCATTCGGGCGATTCCGAACGCCGTTCAGAAGAAGGAAACGGAATTTCGTCAAGCAAGAAAATTTCCTCCAGACGAGGCGGAGTCACTTCGTCCGCCTCGCGGAGAGACGAGGACGCGGAGCCAGAAGATGTCGCAACGCGGCTTGGGCCGCGATGGGAGGAGTTGGAGGAGCTGAATCCGACCAACTACCTCTTCAAGAAATTACTTTCGTACCGAACGTACCGCTTGCGGAACCCGCAGGAATATTTGTCAAGTTCCCGGCGGAGCGCCGTGCGACAAATCAGGAGAGATATTCCGCCTAAGGTGAAAAAGGACAACACGTTCACAGGTGAGGACGGGGTCCTTGTGTTGGATTTTTTGGCAAAATTAGTTCAAGAGTTTGATACTCAAGAAATGAACGAGGGGCAGGCGATCCGCTTGTTGCCGGAACTTCTAAGCGGCATCGCCTTGAAACAGTACACTTCGGTGTCTCAGACGGCCGGGTCCCATCACGGAAAGGTGTCCGTTTGGCCAGAGGCCGTACAGTGGTTGTTGAGGAGTTTCGCAACCGACGAGGCGATCCGTCAAGCCGTGCTCGCATTGCGATAAGTTCAGCAGAGACCGTCTGAAGACGAGATGGAATTTTACATTCGCCTAACAGACGCGAATAATCGCTTTGGGAATGTTTATTCTATGGAGGAGCAGATGACTATGTTCATCGAGGGGCTAGATGCCAGTATTAAGCCCATGGTCTTGCAGTATCGACAAGATAACCGAGATGTCTCATTTTTGAGATTGGTAAATTACGCAAAGGGGCATAGCTCGGCGAGCCGCGCCAAGGACAAGAAGAGCAAGAAGGTCAAGATTCAGACGCCGTCGACAATTAGGGCGGGTAAGAAGCCGAGGGCTTCTTATCCCGGTCGCAAAAGTCACGCCGCCGTCCATTTAGCCGAGCCCATTTCCGCGTCAGATGAACGCGGTGCGCATGGAAGTAGCGAAAACCACTACGAACGAGCGTTAGTAGCCGAAGGCGAGTTCATTGAGCCATCGGAGGGCTACGGACACGAGGACTACGGGGCAAGCGGGTCGTCAACTTTACCGACGCCCACATACACGACGGAGTCGTTTTCAGAGCCCACGGATCCCGTGATGACGTTTCGGGGGCGCGGCCACACGCCGGCGCCGCGCATTCCGATGGAAGACAAGGGTATGACGTTTCGAAGGCCAGGCTGGATGGGAAAGCCGCAACGTCAAGGAAGGCCGCCGGCCCGTGGAGGACCTAGGCCGCAATATCCCGTCAAGAAGCACGGACTGGTGTGCTATCATTGTTACGAAAAGGGGCACGCCGCGCCACCGTGCATTCTTTCCCTCCGGTAAATGCACCGAGTTTCGGGAAATTATGAGGCGTTGTCTACGATGGAGAGGTTAGTGATACCATCGACGAGTTATCTGAAGGTCAAGAATTGGTTCGATTCGCAGACGGCGAGCACGCCGAGTGCTTCAACGCCGAGGCCGAGCCAACCCTTCAGAGGGCCCGCCGCGGGGCCCGCGTCGTCGGACGTGAGAAGAAACCCGCAGCCGCAGGGAAACTAGAGAGGGGAATCTCGCATGAGTCGCGAGAGGCACAGGGTCGACGTACTGTGCCCGGGGCTCAGCCTCGTTCCCCGTCCCTAAGGGAAAAATCAGGCCCCGATGAGGAGGTTGTTGGATTGGTGGATAAGCCCAAAGTGCCAGCCCAAGTCAAGAGAATTTTGAGCCGAGCCCGAGATCATCCGCTGGAAGAAGTTCGAAGACCCTGGTACAGGGTTAATCGAAGGGAGTGTCCCGAGAAGATTTTGGATCTTGCGCGAAAAAACTACAAAGTTTACGCGGACATTGGACCAACAGTCGGATTGATGAGCCGGGTGTTGTCTGTTTTAGACACCGGCGCGGGACCAAACCTTGTGCGAAAGTCGGAACTCCCAGCTGGAATGGAATCTCTAGTGTCCTACGGACCGACCCAAGACTTTGGCGACGCGAACAATAGGCCACTCCGGACTCCCGGCACAATTAGAATGCCTGTGAGGCTTGGAAAATTCGTGGCTGCAGCCGAGTTTATTGTATGCGAAAAACTAGCAGTCCCGCTAATTCTAGGCGCGGACTACTGTGACCGGTTTGTGGAATCAATTTATCCAAGGAAGAAAACGGTTGAGTTGGCGGATTTCTCGGAGGTCCCGATAGTTAGGCCGTTCTCGACGAGAAAAGGGAAGAAGAATCTCGTCCCGGGAGAGGACGAGAATGATGGAAAGGTGGAGCGAATTTCCCCTAAGGTAAAAGTGGCAAGAGCCACAACTATCGAGCCAGGGACGCAACGCGTCGTGGAATGCACCTCGAAGAGGGCGGGCTTGGTTGTGGTTCAGCCGTACTCGTCGTTGTACGAAAGGCACGGGTTGATGTGCCTGAATGGTGTCGTTCAGGTTGAGCCTGACAGGCCATTTCGTTTACTCGTTGCGAATTTTATGACGTACCCTGTCAGGGTGCAAAAAGGCGAAGTGGTGGCAGAATTATTACCGCACCCAAGGGCCGTGCTCGAGAGCAAAACCACCATTGGTGAAGTTCTCGGAATTTAAGAAAGGAAGAAGGAAAATTTTCCTAATTCTACCAAGACGCCGAAGGGCGAGACAAGATGCCAACCGTCGGATCAAGGCCGCGAGAACCAGCCGGAAGAACGCTCGGCAGGGCTCTCTGCGTCGGCATCTACGAAGCTGCGACGCAGGATTGAGCCGCCACCGCCGGACGTGGAGGAACTCGACCTGAGCCACGTGCCGGACTGGCTGCGCGAAGAATTCCGTCGGATGTTGAAGAAGTATTCAAGGATGTGGGATGGGACGCTTGGTGAAATTAATACCACAGTCCATTGGATCGAGTTGATCCCCGAGACTCGTCCCATCGCACAAGCTCCGTGCCGGGCAGGACCTAAAGCACGCGAGATTGAAGATGCAGAAGTACAGAAGATGTTAGAGGCAGGAGTGATAGAACCAGCGCAGTCAGAATGGGCGCCGCCCGTGTTGCTGGTGCCCAAGCCGGACGGGTCAATGCGCTTTTGCGTAGACTACCGCAGGTTCAACGCGGTAACGGTGAAGCACACGTACCCTTTACCGCGCATGGATGAGTGTCTGGACTCGCTTGGTGACACCAAGGTTTTCTCCGCGTTGGACGCGATCTAGAGATATTGGCAGATGCCTATCTCTGAGTGCGACTGCGACAAGACCGCATTTTCTTGTCACTAGGGCCTGTATCGCTTCTCAAGAATGCCCTTCGGGCTAACCAACGCGTCAGCGACGTTCCAGAGAGCAATGGATATCCTGCTCTCTCCGTTCCGTTGGAAATGCTGTTTGGTGTATCTGGATGACATAATAATTTTTAGCAAGTCGTGGGAGGAGCACATCGTGCACGTGGATGAAATACTTTCCGTATTGGAAACGCAGGTGTGAAGCTCAAGCTTCGCAAGTGCGAATTTTTCGTCGAAAAGATCAATTACCTGGGCCATGTCGTTCGGCCAGGTACATTGGAGGTTGATGCCGCTCGCGTCTCGGCGTTGGAACAAGTGAAGTACCCTCAAACGCAGACCCAGCTCAGAAGCTTCTTGGGACTCTGTAAGCTGTACCGTCGGTTTGTCCCACATTACGCGAAAATCGCGCTTCCGCTCAATCAACTATTGAAGAAAGGACAACCGGTCCAATTGGAAGGATTCGACGAACCGTGCGAAAAAGCTTTTCATAAGCTCAAGGATGCCATCTTGGCACCGCCGGTGTTGGCGCTGCCGAAGAAGGACCTACCCTACTCGGTAGATACCGATGCAAGCGACTATCAAATCGGCGCTGCATTATTTCAAACGCACCTGGATGCGCAACGCAAACCCATCGGGTTCTTTTCAAGAACGTTAGTCGCAGCCGAGAGAAACTATTCTGTATCAGAAAAAGAATGTCTAGCGGTAATTTGGGCCGTACAGACTTTAAGACCATATCTATATGGCGAGCACTTCATTGTGGATACCGACCATGCCTCATTGAGGTGGTTGATGAACGTAACCGACCCCAGCGGGAGATTAATCCGATGGAGGCTACGCCTCTCGGAATTCGATTTTGAAATCAAGTACAAGAAGGGAAAGGCTAACAGCCAGGCGGAAGCTTTATCAAGGTTGCTAACGGTGGGAGAAACAGTGGATGATATCGCCGACGAAATCCCGTGCTTTATGGCCGAACCGGCCGACGCAACAGAAGCCGACGAGGAAGAGTTTGACAGGGGAGACGACATCCTCGCTGTTCAGGAGGGGGCTGCCTCCGACCGCCTCGATCATTTCCAAGCAATCACGCCGGAGAATCTCATTCGCGAGCAGGCCGTCGACCCTTTCTGTACCCGCATCAAGGAGTAAATGGACGCTGGAAAGACAAGAACGTTCACAACAGAAGCTGGAGAATTCGAAGGAACTTTATGCCGAGACGCGGCTGAGTTCGTACAGGCAGTGATACCGCAGTCACTGAAGGACCGTGTCCTAGGGTTAAGCCATTACGCAAAATTGGCAGACCACCCGGGAGGCAGGAAACTTTACAAGACATTGAGAAGATATTTTTACTGGCCTACGATGGCCCTAGACTGCTATGCAGTCGCGAAGAATTGCGCCGCATGTGCGCGGGAGAGGGTGAAGTTAAGAAGAAACACGAAGGAAATGAAGCTGTTCACGCCCAAAGCTCCGCTAGAGTTTGTCGCCATCGACATCCTCGGCGAGCTAATTACAACTAAACGAGGAAATCGGTATATTCTCGTGATCAGCGATCGATACTCGAAACTGGTACGAACCGTACCGTTGAAGAAGATATCAGCTGCGCACATCGCACAAGCCTTCGTTCACCACTGGGTATTCGTGTACGGACCGCCGGTCAAGCTGCTGTCCGACAATGGAACACAGTTCACGGCCCGGTTGTTTCAGAATGTCTGCCGAATCCTCGGCATACGCAATGTGTTCACCACTGACCACAGTAACCCACTACTTTTGTTTTTATTTTGTTCTATTCTGTTTTGTTTTGATTTTTCCTTCTGTGTGTTTTAGGTTGTCTCTTGACATGATGCAGGGAGTAAGAACCGGCACCGCGGACCAAGGTGAATGAGCCCTACAACACATATGGGTCAGCGACCCTCGGACGAGCGCACCCAGTCCCGTGCGAGCCGTCGATCGTAAGCAATTTAATACGCTGTGTGTCGAGCCGAGGAAGAAGTGTATTCTACGAATGAATGAGCACGACGGACTGTTCCTAATTAAGTAAGTGTCTGGAGGAAACCAGACGGCGGAAGGCAAGAGAACGCGGAACGCAGTTGGAAGGGTGTAAGTGAAGAAAAAGAGTGGTGCTGCAGTCGTGTGTTTGTCGTGTTACCGTTCAGGGAAAGGAGGAACAGACTACAGTATTCCCTACGGGATAGCGGGCTGTGTCAGGCTGACGAGCGGGTCACCCTCGGGTCGAGGAAGAAGAAGGGGAAAAGAGGCAGTTGATGTAGAGGCGCACGCAAGGGAGGCCGATCGAGAGGAAGCGAATGACGCGGGACGCGATAAGACCGCGAGTGAAATGTTGGAATTGTATTGGGGATGGTCCCCATCCGGAGGCTCTCAAGTTGGAAGTGATGCGGTGAACCGCGTCGCGGAGAGAGAGAGTAAGGAAAGTCGCTGGAAACGAGATCCCTCGGAGTGAGGAGAAGGGAAATGAAATAATTTAAGCGATTTTGCCTGGGACTCCCGCCCATGAATGAAATGGCCTGCGCGGCCATGCCGTGGAATGAAAAATTTACTGTAGTCTCAGGCTGAGGTAATACACCTCCCTGGATGCGACCACGCGCTGCCGCCGCCCGCACGCGAAGGGACGCTTGGATCAGTGATCCGCCCTCGTGGGGCATGATTTAATCAAAAATTGGGGATGTCGACAGGGAGCTGCGTGACGGGCGGAGAAAATTGAAAATTGAACACTGGTCAATCTTCGAGATTTTAATCAAAATTAAGGTAAGGTTCGGAACTTGTCGGTCATACGAGAACGGGATGTCGCTTGCTATAGCCAAAGGCACGAGTATCCGAGGCCGTCCGGCAGCACTGTCACCAACCCTCGCGCGCGACGCCGACCACAACACCGGCATAGGAGCCATCCCCCCCTCTCCCCAAAACCGCGACTATTTCAGTTCGCAAAAAGCCTCGTCGCTTGCAACGGCGAACGGAAGACGAAAGAAAGAAGGGGAATGGAACGTTATTTGTTTATTCATGAGAGGATCGAGAGCCTCGCACCTTCTTCCTCCAAGGATGCCCAGGAGGAACATTGTGGAAAGGACGAATCCAACGGAGAAGAAAGCGTCGCTCGACGAGCTTGTGACTGACAATCTGTCTGTTGCTTGTAGCGACTGACGTCGCCAAGCTCACGTCTTTGTTTTTATCCCGAGCGACCCACCATGGCAATTTTCTCTCCTGTTCTTTCCTGCTCTTTGACTCCCTTTCTAGCTGTCTGTTTTTATATTTTTTGCTCTACGTTTGTTTGCCTGTTTACTTTTTTCTTTGTGAAGGCGGAATACATCCCCGCGCCGCAACGTCGACGCGCAAGACTAGGACAACCAAAAGGGCGCCGATCCCGACGAGACCCCCACGTTGGGGGGAGATAAGAAGGTGGATCCAGGCCTATACGCACGAAGTGTGGACGCGACAAGTTAGGGCAGGAATTGCCTGGTTCAGTCGAAACCCCCGGATTGCTACAGTAGTGCATCCGGCGAACCATGCAGGGAAGACGCTGGGCGCTGATCACGATCGACCAATTGGGGACAGAAACTCGTCGAGCAAGGAGAAGTTATGCTTCTTTCGTTTTCGCTTTTGGTTTTGTCTTTCTTCGCCCTATTCTATTCTTTTTTTGACGTCGGAGACGCGATAGCGACCCTCGGACGCTGACCGGCAAGACCAAAAGGTCCCCGAAGGAAGGAAGAGAGCGATCTCCGAACCGACGTATCGTTGCCTTACGGTTACTATTTTAATGTGAAAAATACAAGTCATGCGTTGACCTGGGAGAAGGAAGAGTTAAGTGGGGGCAAAATGTGCGACAGCCCTGCGGGGCAGCCGCACCAATTCTCCCCCGCGAGACGGAGAGAATGCAGAGCCCGTGGAGATTACGTGGAGAAATTATTGCAGTTTCGCTCAGTTCTTTTTCGTTTGGTTTCGTTTTCTTTTTTTTGTTGTCGTGTGAATTGAGCACCAGGGCATTTGTTGAGAACGTTAGTCCGCTCCCTGGGTAATCTAATATTGAATTGAATGACCGCGCGTTATTTGATTTGCTCACTACAGTGTACGTTTCTAATACTTTCAAAGAAAAGGGTTCGTGGAATTGAGGAGATAATTGAAGAGAAGGAAGAAGGGATCGCCGATCGCAACGAGAGCAGGGGCGCGCCGGACGAAGGGTAGCTAATCGCCAACAGGCCAAAACTGGGATCGACTCTCGCTTTGACCGTCCGAACGGACGTGACACAAAGGGATCAAGTTCCGATCGTGTTAGAAGGCTCGCTGATTTTTTGTTTGTTGTGTGTGTCTACGGATCGAAGGCTGGAGAGCAGAGGGAAAGGCGCACTACGCACCTCCTCGGGGGAGCACATCGTGATGACCACATCGATCCGATGGGACGAGCCCTTGTGGACTCACACATTCGAAGACGTCTAAACTTTACTGTGTCACAGCCACGACGTGTTGGATAAAGAGGGAAAAAGGGGAAGAAATCGTCCACGATGATCCACACGCGTCCTACGCCTCAAAGACACCTTCGCCTGCGACCCCACCGAGAAGTCTCGAAAACGAAATCACCGGCAAAATGACGACCGCGATTTCGTATTGACTCGACATGAACGGCAACCTCGACGATGGCGACAGCCACCCCACTGCGATAGCGAGAATCGCCTCGAGGAGCCTGAAGAATTGAAAGAAAAGAGAATTACAGTCGATGGCGCAGCTGTCGGCGACAGAGCTAAATGGAGACGCACAATGGGAGCAAAATGAGGACCTCTGCTCACATTCTCGAGTGTCACAGTCTGACCGATCATCCACGCCGCTGCGAAAATTTAATTTTTTCAGCCTGAATGGTACAACGTGTATCCCAGCCGGTCGATGAGGTGATCCGGAGAGATAAATTAGTCCCCAAGGGAGGAACACAGTACGAGACGAGGACAGACTCGGAGAGGTGGGAAAGTGAAAGCAAGGAGGTGGAAAAAGGAGATGTGCAACACGATGGCAGAAGGAGGGTCGTGCAAGGAAAAGAGAAGGTAATAGGGGATGTGCAACTGCAGTAGCAGAGGTGCACGGAAAATGGATAAGAGAAGGGAGACAGTAATGAGGAAAAGAGAGGGAAAGTGGAAAGAGGAAGATGCGACCGCGGCGACGGGGCGTATACAAGAAAAAAAGAGAGAAAAAGAGGAGGAACTAGCGAGGTGAAGAGAAGGAGGAAGGAGGTATGAGGGTGCCACCGTGATTATGACGGGGTGGGCATCAATGCGAAAAAGAGGAGGAAACGAAGGGACGAAGGAGCACGCAGGAAAATTCAATTTACGGATCAAAGGCGACATGACGAGGTCGCAAATTCAGCGTCACGCAGGCAGGATAGAGATGCGACAAGCTATCACGAGGGAAGTGTCGCGCCCGTCAGCTCAGACGGGAGGTTTGCCAAAGGATTTGCCCTTTGGAAGTGATGACACGAGGCGAGCCAAAACTCGCAGGTCGTCAATCGAGGCTCATTGCAGAGCCTCTCCCTCAACACCGTGAGCACGGAGCAAGGCACAGTATACGCTCGTGACGTCGTGGGTATTTTTGGAAATTGTTGGAGATGGGGGGGAGATATCACTTCCCTTACCGACAATGTTTCGGTGTGGCCTGCCGAGGGAATTTGACAGCTGAGGGCGCCTTTGACGAGGATGGAGAGGCTAGGGCTGCGCGCGGGGAAGCAGGGACAGCCGATCGAGGAGGAATTGGAGAGGAAGGACGGGAGCATACGTGAAGCTCCCGGGGGTCAGATGTGACGATGGGGGTAACGTCGGGAACCGGTGTTTGGTTTCCGAATCGACGGCTCGTTTGAGCTTCCCACGCTGAGCAGAGGGTCGATGAAGAGGGGTTGAACCACACGAAGTCGCCCGCGGCTCGGTGGTTTCGACCAGGGGAGAAAGAGGGACGTTGGCGATTGAAGAATCGAGAGGAGTTTTGCGGAGGGACACAGTCCCAATCCACGCCCTCGATCGTATCAAGGAGAGAGCGTATGTCGCGATTGAAATCAGAGCCACCCAGAGGGACAGAGAAGTCCAATAGACGCATTTGTGCTATCAGCTTCGCGGGGAGGTGCCACAGGCGCCAGCAATCATAGGTCTCCCACAAGAGGGTGGCAGCTACTTTGACGCACCACTCTTTGAGAAAGACCACCCATAACCTGTGTTGCAGATCCCGCAGGTAGCTGCCATAGTACGTGAGTATGGGTCCCATTTCGGCCCAAAAGCCTTGACTCACCTCGTACTGGCTCCACCATGAGGGGATGCGCTGGTAACGACTTGCATAATGCTGACGGGAAATCTCGCGCGCCTCTACCATTTCGTAGCCGATGAAGTACCCCGTATCAGACCGAATACGCCGTTCAAAACGCACTGTGTTCTGAAAGAAGAAAATAGCCCCGCGTTTTAAATGACGGAAATTCGAAGGGATAATGGGTTCGGTCCAGAAAATGGCATCGGATGTGACAGTATGTCGGTTTCGCCACAGGCGATCCGCCTCGGCGGCAGGGTCACCAAAGGTGATATCAATGAGATTGTCCAAATAGAGGCGTTCGCCCTCTGTACGACAACGCCAAGTGTCGCAACCGTATGACGAGGGTATGAGGGTGTCGGAAATGGGGATGGCAAGCCGAGCGAATACGGCCTCCATAAATCGCAGGGAGAGAGTGGGACGGCCCCGTGGGGGAGGATGAAGTAGGATGGAAGTCGGAACTGCTATACGGGTTCGGCAGTCAAAGGAGCGGATGGCAAGCACCGGGAGATTACCGGGAAGCATGCCCGCGTCGTCGGCGAATTGGTGTTCGATTTTGGAAACGTCGCGAATACCCACGGAGGAGAACCACTGGGCCGAGGCAAATAAGGAAGGATGTTTGTGCATGATTTTGTCCTGTAGCTCTTCGAGCGAGGGATAGTGGCGGGCTACCCAAGAGGGATGATAACCTGGATGAAAGGCCGGGTCGGAGACGTCCGAATCAGGGGGGCGTCGGGGTATAGGAGGGAGGTCGACCGAAGCGCGAGACTTCTTCGCAAAGCCGACACCGGTGCGTCGCCGAGCAGTATTTTCGCCCGCGAGCTCAGGAGGTGGAGGACACGTGGGATTCGTCTTGTCCTTGCTCATGCGGAGACCGTCGGTAAGGAATGGAAAGGGAGGGGGTCGAGAAGGGAAGAAGGAGTTGGAGATCAAGGAGTGTAGCCGATGTGCAAGGACGCTCAGAAGGGGGATATGTAGTGCAATACGCACCTGGAAAGGGGGGTGAAAAGAACGGAAAATATTTGGATATGAAAAGTAGTCCGGGTTGGGGGACACACGTGTGAATAATTGCACAGTTTTAATTTCTAATTATTTTATTTTATTTAGTTAATTAGTTGGCATTAATTTTGCTGACACTAGATTGGATCTAGCATCTAGCGCCGCGAGCCACTGTAGTAGCTCCGGCGGGGCGATATATACCTTAGCCCTCTGACGACCAAGTCAGTAAAGGTAACCCGAGTTGCCAGAGTTGAATATCGCCTTGGTCGAAGTCCGTCTTTCCCAAGACGCTCCCTTTTGCCTCAGATTACATTATCCTTTGCGCTCGGGGGTTCCCTTTTTCGTTTTCCTTTACTTCCCTATTCTTTTCTACTTCTATCTCTACTTTTCCCTTAATTGTGTTGGTTCCACTGGAGTTGGTTGCGACTGATCCGGTGTAGGTGTTTAGCCATCAGGCAACACGTTGTGTAGCGCTGCTACTGTTTCAAGTTCCGTCGGAAGACTGTTGCGACGACGCCTCCGTCGAAGGTCTTACTGTATAAGACAGAGTTGGTACCACCTACCGCCATTGCGATCGCGCTGTTGAGGGTGCTTTTAGCTATCGGGCAACACGTCGGTAGTAGCGTTGCTACACGGTTACGATCCCGTCGGGTAGTGCTGAGCAAGCCCCCGTCGAAGACCTTGAATTATACACAAGGTGCTGAAGGCGCTCGTCGAGCATTGGCCTTACAACCCAGCGAACCGCGGTTACATCTTCGTAGACAAGCCCAACCCGCACTCGTCGAGCGCTCAAGTCTTCACAAGTCTCTACCACCATTATCCTCCCGGGCCGGGTATCTTTCCTTAACCCCCCTCGTCGGAGTTGAGCTACAGTGGGCCGCAAGCCCACACAAGGGGAAAGGGAGTCTCGAACGCTCCGTAGCGCGTGCCATCGGCAGTGGTTGTTGCTGTTGTTGTTTTTCTTCTTCTGTTTGACCGTCGGACTGTGTTCGCGGCCTGCCAGGCACATTGCACTACACTGGGGTTGTTGTGCTCCCCCGTGGCGCGTCCGTCGGCGGTGGGGCGTGTACGCAGCGGTCTGCAGAGACCCGCTCAGTGACCCCATCACGATCGATCGTGATGGTTCGGGGGTCGTTCGCGAGGACGCTGTAGGGTCCGACCTCGGGGGACGCGAGCTTGTTCGAAGTCTTCCCCCCGTCGGTGGGGTTGAGGTATACGTACTCTCCCAGACGGAGTCGCGAGTTGATCCTTCGTATGCGTTTATCGAAGTCGCGCTTGTAGCGAGCCTGCGTCCGACGCAGGCTCCCGTAGGCCTTCTGGATTGTGGAATCCAAGGTCTTGAGGAACTCGGTGCGTTGGTCCCCTCTGTCGGCAGGGGGCGCGTCACCGTTGGGTCGTCGAAGCGAACACTCCGGCGGTGGTCTGCTGAGCACGAGCTCGAACGGCGTCGTGCCGGTGGTGCGGTGTACGTGGGAGTTATACGCGTACGTAAGCGGCCCCACGTACACGTCCTAGTCATCTTGATGCTCGCCTACGTAGTTGCGTAGCATCGCAGCGATCGTTCGGTTGTATCGCTCAACTTGCCCGTTCGTCTGGGGATAGTACGCCGAAGTGTACATATTAGTTATCCCCAGAACACGGCACGTGCTGTGGAAGAACTTGGCGTTGAACTGCGGTCCGTTATCCGACAGCAACGTGCGCGGGACGCCGTATTAAAACACCCACGACTCGCAGAACGCAACTGCGACGGTGTATGATGAAAATCGTGCGGAGCGCCACGACTTGCGTCAGCTTGCTAAAGCGGTCCGTAATCACGAGCAGGAACCGTTTTCCTGCCTTCGTCTAGGGGAGCGGCCCCAAGATGTCGATGGCCAGGCCTCGAACGGCCTCGTAGCTGGAAACAATCTCAATCGGTTGAGATGTTTCCTCAGCTTCACCCGGTTCATCGCTCAGGTTTGACACCCTCGCACCGTGGCTGCCACGTCTGCCGCCAGGTGGGGCCAGTAGTACTCGCGTCGAAGTGCGTAGTACATACGGTTCTGACCCGGGTGCCCAGCGATGGCCGGGTTGTGGCACAGGCGAAGGAGCCTGGCGCGAAGCGTCCGAGGTACCGCCACCTGAACGATATCAGGGTCGAAGGGGTGTCTCCGTTTGAGCACCCCTTGGTAGTCCTCGAAGAACGCGGGGTCCTGGGACTCTGACTGTCGTGCCAAAACGGTTTGGCAGAAGTCATCCACGCGTTGCTCCTCGGCTATCTCCTCTATCGTAAGAGGGACCGGAAGGTCGTCCTGCGGTGGGGCGAACGGAGAGTCGAGCGCGCCAGACTAGGGGTCTTCGGCGCGCTGGATGTCGGCGGCGTCGAACTCGTCGTTCTCCTCCCAAAACGAATTGGGTCCTTCGAGAGCTGGGGCTTCGTCGTCGCCTCGCGGTTCGTCGCGTGTCCGTACGCGCGACCTTGTTCGGGCTTCGCCTTGGTTCCGTGTCGTTACGAAGACATGGACGGCCTGATGATCACAACTGGCGATACAAGCGTGGTCCGCGAGATCGTTCGATACGTCTCGCACTGTCGTGCCCCCGTCGAAAGTGGGGATGTCGTCATCCACCTCGACGGTGGGGCGAGGGTCATCGGCGACCTTCGGCGACACGAGTCGTGACAGGGCATCGGGCACCTGATGCACGCGTCCGGGGCGGTACTGAATGGTGAAATCGTATTCAGCCAGACGTAGCCGCCACCGGGTGAGTCTTCCGGAACTCTCGGTGGGGGACATGAGCCATCGGAGGGCGTCATGGTCCATCCGTACGGTGAACTTCGTGCCTTCTACGTACGGCCGTAGTGTGCGGACGTCCCACACAACGGCGAAGCTCTCGCGCTCGGTAGCGCTGTAGTTGCGCTCACTATCGGACAGTGAGTACGACCAATACCCCAGGGGGCGCCAGTCGTTCGGCTCTTCGTGCTCCTGGAGTAAGGTGCAGCCGAGTTGGTAGGCACTCGCGTCGGTGTCTATCATGCACGGAAGACCGTGCCGGGGCAACGCCAGGATCGGCGGAGCGATCATGCACTTCTTAAGGTTCTCGAACGCCTGAAGTTGCAGCTCCGTGGGGTTATGGAAATCGGGATCCGAATCCTTGCGCGTCATGTCGGTCAGAGGATGCGCAATCTTAGCGAACCCCTTAACGAATGGCGGTATACGTTACACGCCGCGAGGAACGAGCGCACTTGCGTCAACGTCCTCGGGAACGTGAACGTCTTGAAAGCGTCGGCCGCCGTATCGGCCACTCTCAACTTGTCTGGGGAGATAACGTGCCCCAGGTAGTGCACCTTCGGTCGGAAGAAGCTGCACTTCTTGAGCTTAAGGGAGATACCGGAACTCCGCAGTAAGCTCAAGACGGTATCGAGATGCCTGGCATGTTCTCCGTGCGTACGGGAGAACACGATCACGTCGTCGAGGTAGACGAGGCATATTTGCCAGCGGACTCCGGAGAGTATTATGTCGAGCGCACGTTGGAAGGAGGCCGGTGCCCTTTTGAGTCCAAATGGCATGCCCAAGTGGCGAAACCTGCCCATGTGCGTCGTAAACGTTGTCTTATCCTGGTCTTCCGGAGCGACCGGGATCTGCCAATAACCGGAATTGCAGTCCAACGTGGTGAAGACGGCTGCATCTCCCAATGAGTTGATGCAGTCGTCCACCCGTGGCAGCAGATACGAATCCGCTGCGGTCTTCGCGTTGAGACGCCAGTAGTCCACGCAAAACCGAAGAGAGCCGTCTTTCTTCGGTACGAGCACCACGGGGGACGCCCACTCGGTGTTCGCGGGTTCGATAACCCCTGCGTTCAACATCTTTTTGACCTCCTTCGCGACCATTTCGAGCATGGCCGGGCCCTTCCGATAGGGTATAGAACGAATCGGTTTCGTTCCCGGTTCGGGGGGAATGCAGTGCTCCGTGGCTTGGATCGTTCCAAGCGCACCGCTCCACAGACTCGAGTGCTTACGGAGCATCTCGAGTACGTGGCCACGGAGCCTGTCATCATCGATGTATGACAGGTCGATCTCTTTTTCCCAATCCATCGGTGGATTTTCGGGATCCTTTTGCTGGGGAGTACAGTATCCCTCGCCGTCGGTTGGCATAAAGGTGACCGTTCGTCCGGGTCGACCCCCCTGCCCCCGGCGGTGGTCTTATCGTCGGAGTTGGATCGGCCAACTCCTACCCCACCGACTTGATCGGTCAAGTCGGTCAGGTGTAGCGCGTGCGCGATCCCCTCGGCGACCTTACGTTCGGGAGTGAGGATCGCGAGGGGGTTGCGCTTCGCGTATCCCACGACGGTGTGCTTCGGAAGCCTCCTTTCTCGTCGTGAGAAATTCGCGACGAAGACGTCGAAGGTCCGATTCGGTAGGACCTCGGCGACGCCATTCGTCAGCCTCACTTCATGTCGGTGTTGGAGTGAGGGCTTGGGTTCCAGGAACACGAGGCCCCTCCCCGCGGTTGTCACACGCACGCGGGCTTGTGACATCGCGGGGATGGTAACCCAGCGGGCGATTCGGATCGCTTGCAGGGCCTCCTCGCGTACGTCTGGCCGACCCGTGTGTCGCCCGTGTCGCCTGGTAGGGGGAGTCGACTCTCCCTTTCCGTCGACGATGGCAACGGAACCGCCTTGGCGTAGCTCCACTCGTTGAGCTTCGATGTCGATACATCGCACGTGCGTATCGATGAAGGCCGTGCCGAGGAGGACCGGCACGGCGAGCTGGTCTGCGACTACGACCGGAATTCGGAACACCGTGTTCCTCAACCGCACGGACAGGCGGACGACGGCCGAAAGCTTGAGGGGGTTGCTATTTGCACCTGCCAATCGTGGCAGAGGTGCGTCGTGCACGACGTAACGCATCCAATCCGGGGGGAAGGTCGGCCTTCCTCACCAGATTATACCCCGAGCACGTATCAACGGCGATCGTGCGGGGTTTAAATGCATTTCCCTCTGTGGCTATCGAGCCGAGGACGTTGTAAATATTCGACGTCATAAGGCAAATGACGCCGTCGACAACCTTCGTAGCGGCCTTATCGGTGAGGTCGTTCCGCCGGGGCCTTCGATTTCGGTGCTGGCCCCGCTTGCGTTTCCTTCTCTCCCTTTCTTGGGGCGTCCGCGGATCAGTGACGCCCCTCGGATTATTCGAGTCCGTACGACACGGACCCTTCTCCGGCGACCTTGGGCTCGCGGGAGTCACGGGGTCGACCGAATCTTTTCGGTCGTCGTTGCCCCCGTGGCCATCGTTACGCCTCACCGGGACGTCGGCTGTCCCGGTGTCTTGTTCTCCTAACGTGGGGCCTTCGGAGGCCTCGACGTGCGCTCCCTTCTGTATCGGCATTACAGGAGCTCCCTTCTGTATCGGCATTACAGGAGCTCCCGTGCTCGCCTCCGGTAGCGGGGGTGTATTATCAGACAATACCCCCGTGTCCTTGGATAGCACGCGGGGTCGGGTCTAGTTCGTGGGGAAAAGACGGCTCACGCGACCGCGTGTACGTAACCGTCTTTACCCTTTTTTCGAACTACCCGTGCTATCGGAGCTAACCTCTTGGCTATCGACGGCCAGGTCTTCTTCGGGTAGCCGGCCGCGTGGGTCGGGACGATTCCCCCACTGCGGCTCCGCGGCCTTAGCGAAGTACTCGGGTACTTCCGGGCCTTGACCTGCGGCGTCCTGTCGTCGCAGGATATGGGGGACGAAGCGAGTCGGCTCTCCTTCGTGACCCTCCGTGGGTAGAGGGTACAGATCCTCTACCCAGTCTTGCAGGTACATTATCGCATTTTGTACCTGTTGGGGTAACGGAAAATGGTCTCGGTCCCCTCTTTCTCCTTGTCGTGGGTGTAGGATAATCACCCCCAGCGACGAGGGGGTGAGTACTGACAGTTTGGAAAGACCCCGATCGGTGGGAAGAAAGAAGCACGGCCCACCCACGGTACCGAGCACGGGCTCGAGGTAGCGGTGGTAGAGCGGGATTGGGAAGGACGTGCGCACGCGCAAGCGGTTCGACGCCTCGACGCACCGGAGCGGTACCGGGTGACGATCCAGTACCGACGGGCGGAGGCAGAGCCGGCTCGTGGGCGTGTAGCGTGCATCCTCAACCCGCGCGCGGTGCTACTCTAAGGTAACTAAAGGAAGTCCCTGAAAGTAAGCGGGCGGACCAAGGTGGAGGATCCTTGACAAGTCCGTGTTTGTCCTCCTCCCCCCGCCGGCGGTCCGCTCATATTTAATATACAGACTAACGTAACGTAATCATCACAGCAGTGCAGGTCGGCCTGCACTGTAGCGCTGTCAGCCATCAGGGCTGGCAGCCCACGTGTCGTACACGTGTGTGTGCGCGTCCCTGTACACGTGGGGTACGGGTATGCGCGCGCACTGAGGTACTGTAGAGCTCGGGCTCTACAGTTACAAATCTAATCTAATTCTAATTCTAAGGAGGGGGATATGCTACATGGCCCCCCCCTCAAGTGTGGACGTCCGCGTCCACATATGCTTGTAGGGCCTGTAGTGCCCTCCCTTTTCTTCCCGGACTTAGGCTCCTCTTGTTCGTCGTCACACCCGTCCTTCCTCCTCATCGCGGCTTTCTCCCTCGCGGTGCGCGCGCGTTCTTGCGTTGGGCCAGTTTTCCCAGCGGCTTCCCTTATTTCCCGGCGTCTCCGACTTATAGTTACTCGCCAGTCGCACCTTCGTCATCCGGCCCCTTCCTTCGCCCTCGTACAGTCCCATCCGTCCCGTCCGCAACCCCGTCACGGCGAGAGGGGGGAGCGCGCCGACCACACACCATCCTTTGTAATGGGTGTCTGGGGCAGTCGGGTGAAGTTGTGTCCCCTGGTAATGCAGTAACGTCGACTCGTCGGTACATCATGCGCGTGAGTTGCGCGACTTAAATCTTCTCTCTCCCCATGCATGGGGAGAGAAAAGGCAGCATATGCCGCTCTTTCAACCCGCATTCGTCGTCACTTGCTCAGAAGGGCCCCTCGTGATCGGTCGCCCGGATCGGTGGTTCGGTACGTCCAGTGCCATTCCGGGCGTCATGCGCGACGGACTACCGGCATGGCCTAGATGCGTGCCTCTTTTCCGTTGCGAATCTCCCACTCCTTTTCCGTTTTGTTCAATTCGTACGCCCTGCCTGGTTTGCCCCACTCCCCCTTTGAACCTCATTCTTAGCGTATTCGCGATCTCGCAGCCCACGTCACTGTAGAACCTTCTTGTAGGGGCCGATGGAATCCGAAGCGCTAGCCACCAGAGCGCGCGCGGTCGGTATGTGGAACAACGTCGGTCCTCCCCTGAGTAACCGTCATGTCCTGTTCATACGGCGCCGTAGAAACGTGCAGGGGGGGTCGGTCCCGTCCATGACGGGTGCGCCCTTGCGTCGTCCTACCTTTGCAGGGTGGTTCCGGCCTGTACCGGGGGAAGGGCTGCGTGTCGTGGAGGTGTCCTTTTCTACAGCGTTTAGTGAGGTTGATAGAGAACCGCTGGCATTCTCGGCGTCCTCGTGGCTCGTCTGGGTCTCGCCCGGCGTCGTGTTGGACACGGCCAGCGACTTGTTCTTGACAATGACGTTGTGAGCTCGGGTTTCTTTATTACCCCACGCGCACGAGCCACGGGCCATCTCCAGCTCGTCGAAGGCCAGCTCTCTGTCTCTCACGTTCGCCCTGACCTCGGAACCCCCTTCGCCAATGCTCCCCCTGGAGCACTGCCACTCCGCTCCTTGCGCGACGCCCGCTGCCGCGTCACCCTCCTTGTCGCCCACGTTCCCAGGGGCAACCCCGTCATGGTCTTCGACGCCCTCATCCGAAGGCGCGGTCAGAATTATGCCAAAGACGGGGAAGATACTCCCTTCTACAACAGAACTTTTGAGCCGGACATCCGCCATAGCTGTATATGTGTCGCGCCGTGTGGGTAACACCCTGCTAGGACTTGCCGCCGCAGCTCTGTCCGTCGCCCAGTGCGGTCGATGCGGCCTTGAGGTCGTCAAGAATTCTCTTGCTCGCTTTACCAGGTCTTTGTCGAGGGGCACCGCTCTTCCTTCCCTCCACTCATTCCGTAGGGTGGGGAGTATTCCCCTCCATTTCCCCCTTATCTAAGGTACTACGCGCTTCGTGCCGGTGCTCTTCTTCACGACCACAGTGACGATGGCAAAAAATAGATTAGTTGGCGAGCGTAGGTTCAAAAGGGGTGCAGTTAGAGTTTGCCATGGGTCATTAAGCCTCTGGAGTAGGCGCCGTATGAAAACACATAATGTCAAACTCACTCCCTCCTGCTTAAACTTGCCTGGAGACGGTCGCTGCAGATGCAGGCTGTGCGCGGCATCCCGAGGGTGCGATCATGCGCGATGGCCATGTGGATTTTGAACGCGCACGGTATGCGGTGGCACGCAGCGGCGGATTGCGCACAAAACGCGCACTGTATGAGGCCGTACGCAGTGGCGCTCGTGCGCTGTATGCCCAGTGTCCGCCTCGGTGTCTGAGGGAGGGGGATAGCTCGCCGTCCCGTCCATTTCCCGACTCCAGGCTACCCCCGGGTGTAGTATACACTTTACGTGCTGCTGACCCCACACGCGCTCCCGTGCTCCGCTTTTGATACTTTCGACAGATCAGCTCATCATGACCGAACCGTCCTCCACCCTGCAGCGGTCGCCTGGTCGGGATGGCGCCCTTTCTGCCCCGGCGGGAGTCCCGTCTACGAATGAGGGTGACCCTTCAGTCAAGCCGCCCTGTCCGGGGGAGGCGGACGTCGACTTGACGAGCGGGGCGTCACTCCCTCCTCCGGCCTTCCAAAAGAGACGCTCTCGGTCGACCACCGTTTCCGTAGAGCTCGTAGCTCCCGCTGATGGGCCACCCCAGCCGGTTCTGTCGTTCCGCCCAGCTACCACATCTGGGCCGTCGGTCAGCGTCCAACCCGTCGACCGCCGGGGTTCCACACGGGGCACTGCCGTTCCTCTCGTACTTGGGGAGTCCCCCGCTCTGGGTGGCGCGCGTCCTGATCACGAGCCTCCTGCCCCCAATTCCTCGTCCGCCGTGGGGGAAGGAGAGTTGCCCTTCACCACTCGATGGCTGGGGGTACCGTCACCTGACGCTCCGCAGCTCCCCATCGGCGAAGTGCGATATCCCTGGCGACGCCGTGCTCGCTCGGGGGTCACCGTGGAGGAGTTGGCCTCTTGCACGTGGCTCCGGTCCGATCTTGCTCGCGTCTTCAAGATCTACGAGGCTGGCGGTATAAAGGAGGCATCCTCCTCCCTACACCGCTTGATGGCTGAAGGCTGGGGTTCCGGGTATCAGCTGCCCGACGAGCTGCCCGGGGACCGCACATTCGCGTACAGCCTGGCAGAGGTGACCTAACTCGATCGGATGGGATCGCTACTGTCTGGATCGGGGCAAGTCTATCCCCGGCCGTTCGTGTTGGCCGAGGTGGTGGGGCTGTACGTGTCGCCTCGCCCCTATGTGTTCACTAAGTCCCGGGTCGCCCTGCAGAAATCCTCGTGCTCCCTCATGCGCCTTCATTCCGTCTGGCTCGCCCATCATGATTGGTCCGCGTTTAGAGAAGAGGGCGAGGTGGACGGTCGAGTGATTCCGTCGGTTGCTTTCGCGTCGGGCTTGTCGGCTAGGGACTTCTCTCCTCTCCCTGTGGTCGTGCGAGAGAGCTTTCCCTCGTTGGGAGTTCACCCTCTTCTACCCCCGATTTTGAAGCATTTCGGCCGAGCTTGCGCGGACCCGCAGCACCCCGCCCACTTTCTATTGATGTACAACTACGAACGAGAGTGGGCGTGGTCCCTATGCTGCGCATTCATGGCCGAGGTACATATGAACAAGCGAGTCTTCCTACAGCCGGGCTGCACCGTCACGTTTCTGGGGCGCGTCGCGCCGGGCATGCCCAACGTCGCGCTTAATCACTCGGAGCACCAATCCGCCCATGTTTCTTGGACGTTCGGTCATGTCATTGGCCTAATGACCCGTGCGGGGGAGTTCAGCCCACGGAACCACCGTTCGTGGATGGATTACACCACGGGGCCCAGGTGCCCCTTCCTCGCATACGATGCACCATCGGACGCTTTCGTGGCGCGCCCTGCTTCCGTTACCCCGGTCGTTGGCCACCCGGGGACGCGGGGAGTCGTCGGATCTGAGAGCCGACGCGGACGGCGAAAACGCTACCGTGACCTTGATGCTATCGGGGCGGACCCTAGTGGCTCAGCCTCGCGCCCCCTCGGCACGTCGCCACAGGTCGATCACCCACGCTTCGAGGTGGGTGTCGGCTCCGCGCCGAACATCCTTCCTGTCCCGCCCCTCGGCGAGGTGAGGCAAGACCCCGGGCGTAGCCGCTCGGTGCGTGCTCTCGTACTCCCCCATGAGGAGCTGTCCTCTATTCCCGAGTTGGGGCAGGCCCTGGGCGCGGCCATCCATCGTGCTTGGACCGTGGGCGGAGTCATTGGCACGCTAGGGGCCTGGTTTCTAGCCCGTACTGAGGAAGCGCGCCGATTTCAGCGCGGCCTGGAAGCGCGGACCTCGGAACTACAAGGACTACGCCACGAGTTGGCGTCTCTCCGAGCTGCGTACGATCGAGTGGCACATGACCGAGAACGCTATCGGCGTGAGCGCGATGGCCTTCGGGCTACCCCGTCAGCGCCGGCGCCGGCGGATAGCGCTTCCCCCGCGGTCCGGTCGCCCCCGTAGTTCGCGACCCGTATGCGGACTACGGTGGCAGCGATCCTCCCTCCGGGGTGTACGGTCTCCGTGACGACACGGCGCGTGTCGTCAGCCATGAAGGCTCCGTCGCGATGCCGAGCGTTGCGGAGGTGGCTTCCGCCGGACCTTCGCACTCGGGGTTCTGTCCATCGCAATACTACGAACCGGGGTCCCGCGTACCCTCGAATGACGCGAGCCATTGAGCGGGCGAGTACTCTCCGTCGTCCGCGCCTGCTAGACGTAGCGAAGCTTCTCTCACCTAAAGGAATTTTAGAACTCTCACTTCGCTTGGTCCCTTCTTACGGCGTCCTCTTTTCTTTTTAATGTGGCCTCTTTGCGGGCGACCGAGCCGACGCGCGCAGCATCTGTCTCTCTTCGGGTCCCTCCTGTCGTCGGCGGCGAGGGACAGAAGCGAGGAAATAAGGGGCGTTCCAGGCCGCAGTAGCCGGTGGCCTGGAGCTTCTGCTACTGTTTGTAGTGCGAGAGTTGACAACGAGGGCTCATCACCGCGCGCCGACCGCTACTAACCACATCAGGTAATTCATTACACGGGAAGCGTCATCACTAGCTGCCTTCCCGAGATGCCCTGCAGCTTTCGGCAACGCCGATCCCAGTGGAGTTGTCCTGCTCCTTTTTTTGGTCAAAACTGCCGCGACCGACTGAACGACGCCCTCTTCATCGCGCTCCCCTACCAGACTCTTTCCGCAGCTCATCCTACGCTCCCCTCACCGGACACCCGCTGATACTTTGAGAGAATCGCCAACACTATTCCGTCAATATTCGTATCTGCTTGTCATGTGCCGATCCCCTCCGCCACCGTCGCGACTCGTGGCTTGGCTTCCGCCGATCACGCCTCCGCGCCCCCCATACACGCTGTATTCATGAACGGCCGCGCCAACTCGGGCACATCGGTGGGAAAGTGCCCATCCCCTTCCGTTCCAGTGACGTTTCCAATATACTGTATCCGTTCATGGGGGGGTTTCTGCCTGCACGTCACATTATGCGAGGGACTTCAATTCTCGATGACATGCCCACCGTCCCGAGACACCCCGAGATGCGGCGCGCGCGGCGTCCACAGGGCCTTGCCCGTCTCGCATCGAAGCATGACGCCGCCCTCGAAGTTGAGGGAGACCCTGTTTCGAAAAGCCATGCGGGCGTGCACATCTCGCTCCCGTCTCCTCTCTAGGGCGATTCCTGTCCTCTACTGCCCTTGACTGAGGTGCGAGTCGACACGCTGTCGTCCATCGCGTATCGGGTTGCACGTGCGATTTGGGGTTTCTTCCCATCCCTCGTTAACTTCGCACCATTGTTTTTAACATCCGGCGCCGGCGGTTGTCTTTGACAAGAGACACTCCTTCTGGTGTTGTCCGTACGGCACTTTGCGTCGCATAATTAAACGTCGGGACCGGCTTCGTCGGCGTGGTCGTCAATACCCCGTCCCCACGGGGTGAGTCGCGTCGAATCGACTTGAGACGCTCTTGGGGCATCGAGGGAGGGCATCTCTTTTCCAGCGCGACCCTTCACTTGTTGCGCGTTTGTAGCCGCTTCCTTCGACCGTTTGTGTGTTGCGCTCCTTTTGCCCCTCTCGTACTTGGCGCCCGCTTCTCGCACGTCTTACGCTCCTGTAAGTTGACACGATCAGCTCCCTCCCCACAGTCTGCAGCAGAGGCGAGTCGCTCTGTACTCTCCGAAACCGGCGGGGGGGGGCCTTGAAATGTCGTCATAGCGTTCTTGTACCTGTTTTGTCATAGTCGCTACAACTTGTAGGCGTGTCTCCACAGCCACTGTTTGGTCCGTTATCTGTTGCGGAATTGAAGCAACGTCGTCTTGAACCACTTGAGCGGTGCCACATATAATCGGCCCCTTCCGCAGGGGTCATCGATGTCAGAATAGCGACTACTCTCTTCCGATCAGGACTTATCCGAAGGGGGACCGCGGGCGGTCTCATCAGCACGGAAAGGCAGTTGTGATGTCGCCCTGTTCTCTTGCAATACCGCGTCCGGGCGTTGACACGGAAACTTCTCCTCCGTACGAAAGGGCGTCCGTCGCTGCCCCTTCTTCCGAGCCCGCCGTCCGAGTTGGTGTCCGCGATCCGCACCGCACACACCTGATCCTTGTTCCGCGACAGCGCGGGGATGGCGATGCTGCTCGGTCGACAGCTGCGAAATGAGGGGCTTCAACGTGTTGTTTCATGGCCGGGTGAACGTCGTTACCCCACGACCGCGGTTAGGCTTTTGTACGTGCAGCGTTGGATTCCCCGTGACTATGGCGTGATGTGTCTCACGAAGGCCAAGGTCGGGGACACTCCCATACGCGCGTCGGAAGGCGCCATCACCACCGTCTCGCGGGGTCTCGTCTGCGAGCTTTCAGCACAAGAGTAACGGTCCTACGTTGGTACGCGGACCGCGGGGAAGATCCCTTTCTCCTCCGTCACGCGCGCGGGTTGTGGAACTTCTTCTCCTTGTCGGCGCTGTGCGCCGGCGCAATGCGCCAGGTCCTTGCGGCGGTCTTGTCTCGGTCCTCGCGCGCACGCGCGCAGAAAGTAGGAAAGACGTCAGATTCCATAGCGGGGGGAGGGCGGGTGTGCTCGCGTCGGATTAGCGCACGCGCGACCAACGTTCTGGTCCCCTCCCACGGTGTGCGGGGAGGAGCGTTTGTGACTTGCGGGTCGGAGCGCATCTGGGGTACCACCCATTGCGTATTAACTGTGCGGCACGAGCGCACACGCGTCGCACGGTGTGCGCTTCCGGGAGGGCTTATTTGTCATTATTTCTTCCACATTGATCGTGGCGGCGGCCCGAACACTGTACAGCATTATATCATCAGCGAGATGACCGTTGTCATCCCAAACATTTTCTGAGGCCATGCGGTGCCTCTGTTTTTCATATTACGGTAGCAGTGGAGTGGCGGTTGTTCGTCCGCCCCCTTCTCCGTCCTTATCAAAGCCAGCGTACGCTGTCCCTCACATCTTGTGCCTTGCTTTGTGCGATCAGTTCGCTCCCCCGCTCCCCTGGCGCGACTGGACCATGATGCCGCATTTCAGGCGGCCATCCGTGGGGCGTTTCGCGTCCCCTAAGACGCGAATTCTCACATCCAACTCCGTAAGCGCTCGCTACCGATTGGGCTGGCGGAGGCCTAACTGCATCGTACACAGGCTCGGTTGTGCCGGTGCTCGCTTCGTTCGTCGGACGTCCCCCTCGCCGCGGTGACCGGACTTAATGGAACGTCCGGTGACCCAGTTCGGGGGGGAAGCGTCCGACCTTTCTGCTCCCACAAAGGGGCATTCGCCTCATCCGTTCGAGTACACGTCGGCCCTCGTATAGTTGGTCAATACGAGGGCTACAATTCCTTGAGGTAGTCCGATGCCTCATCCTTACGCCTTACGTCCTTTAGCGTCCGGGATTCAATACGGCTTGACTTCCGTTAGCCCTCTGCGCCCTTGGCGCGAGCGACTAACTTAACCGTAACGGAACGGTTTAATTTAGACGTAACGGGACGGTTGGGCCCCCTCCTCAAGACTGAACGTCCGCGTTCACGTCCGAGTTGAGGTCCCTACCAGTACGTCTCAGGAGGCGTTGGGCGTACCGAAACACCAACTCCTCCGGGACGTGAGTCCGGGCTGTCCAGGTGGGCGTGTCGTAGTCCGCCCACTTGACGAGGAACTCGGTAGTTCCGTCCGCCATGGTCCGATGCCGGAGTAGTCGCTCAACGGCATACTGCGTACCCTCGGTGACCTTGTCGGCAAGGTCACCCGGGGTTGTTGTACTCGCCCGCGGCGCGTCTACCGGCGGTGGCGCGTACACGCAGCGGTCTGCGGAGACGCGCTCGGTAACACCGTCACGATCGATCGTGATGGTTCGCCGGTCGTTGGCGAGTACCCGGTATGGCCCCACGGCGGGCGACGCGAGTTTGTTTGACGTCCTTGCCCCATCGGTGGGGTTCAGGTAGACGTAATTTCCCGGTGCAAGGCGCGTGTTAATCCGTCGCACGTGCTTGTCGAAGTCGCGCTTGTGCCGGGCCTGCGTCCGACGCAGGCTCCCGTACGCCTTCTGGATCGTGTCGTC
The DNA here is from genome assembly GCF_000350225.1 of Chondrus crispus. NCBI lineage: Eukaryota > Rhodophyta > Florideophyceae > Gigartinales > Gigartinaceae > Chondrus > Chondrus crispus. The sequence goes on from NW_005178810.1 coordinate 390,966, forward strand.
CAACGTCTTGAGGAACTCAGGGCGCACGTTCCCCCTGTCGGACGGGGGCGCGTCACTGTAGGCTCTGCGTAGAGAGAATTCCGGCGGTGGTCGGCTGAGGACGAGCTCGAAGGGGGTGGTACGCGTGGTACGATGTACGTGGGAGTTGTACGCGTACGTAAGCGGCCCCACGTACACGTCCCAGTCGTCCTGATGTTCGCCATCGTAATTGCGTAACATCGAAGCGATCGTCTGGTTGTATCGCTCGACCTGCCCGTTCGTCTGGGGGTGGTACGCCGAGGTGTACAAGTTCGTGACCCCCTGGACACGGCACGTGCTGTGGAAGAACTTCGCGTGAAACTGCGGTCCGTTATCCGACAGTAGCGAGCGTGGGACTCCGTATTTAAATACCCACGCGTCGCAGAACGCAACGGTGACGGTGTACGCGGTTACGGTCCGCAGTGCGACGACTTGAGTCAGCTTGGTGAAACGGTCCGTGATTACGAGAAGGAACCGTTTCCCTGCCTTCGTCTTCGGGAGCGGACCCAGGATGTCAATGGCGAGGCTCTCGAGTGCCCTTGTTGCTGGGAACAACTTCAAACGGTTGAGGTGTTTCCGCAACTTGACGCGGTTCATCGCGAAGATTCGGCACTCTCGCACCGTAGCTGCGACATCTGTTGCGAGATGGGGCCAGTAGTACTCGCGACGGAGCGCGAAGTACATACGGTTCTGGCCCGGGTGCCCCGCGATGGATGGTGTGTGGCAGAGCTGAAGTAGCCGAGCCCGTAGCATCCGAGGCACCACGACCTGCACGATGTCAGGGTCGAAGGGGTGTCTCCGTTTGAGCACCCCGTGGTGGTCTTCGAAGAACGCGGAGTCCTGGGACTCTGACTGTCGTGCCAGTACGGTCTGGCAGAAGTCATCCACGCGTTGCTCTTCGGCTATCTCCTCTAACGTAAGAGGGGCTGGAAGGTCGTCCTGCGGAGGGGCGACCGTGGATGCGGGCGCGCCAACTTCGGGTTGTTCGGGGCGCTCGATGTCGACGGCGTCGAACTCGTCGTTCTCCTCCCAGAACGAGGTGGGTCCTTCAAGAGCGGGTGCCTCGTCGTCGCCCCTCGGCTCGTCGCGCGTACGGACGCGCGGACCTCTTCGCGATCCGGCTTGGTTCTTTGTTGTCACGAAGACATGGACGGCCTCGTGATCGCAGCTTGCGGTGCAGACGGGGTCCGCGAGCTCGTCCGACACGTCACGGACGGTCGTCTCCGCTTGGAAGGTGGGAATGTCGTCATCCACCTCGACGACTGGGCGAGGGTCGTCGGTGACCCTTGGCGACACGAGGCGTGACAGGGCATCGGGCACCTGGTGCACGCCCCCGGGGCGGTACTGGATGGTGAAGTCGTATTCAGCCAAACGCAGTCGCCACCAGGTAAGCCTTCCGGAGCTCTCTGTGAGGGACATAAGCCATCGGAGGGCATCATGGTCCGTCCGGACGGTGAACTTGGTACCTTCGATGTACGACCGTAGTGTGCGTACGGCCCACACTACGGCAAAGCACTCGCGTTCCGTAGCGCTGTAGTTGCGCTCACTATCGGTCAGTGAGTACGGCCAATACCCCACGGGGCGCCAGTTGTTTGCGCCTTCGTGTTCCTGGAGCAACGCACAACCCAGTTGATAGGCACTAGCATCCGTGTCGATCATGTACGGCCGACCGTTCCGCGGCAATGCTAGGATCGGCGGGGAAATCATCCGCTCCTTCAACGCTTCGAACGCTTGAAGTTGCAGCTCGGTCGGGTCGTCAAAGTTGGGGTCCGCGTCCTTGCGCGTCATGTCCGTTAATGGGCGCGCAATTTTTGCGAACCCCTTCACGAAGCGGCGGTAGACGTTGCACGCTCCGAGGTACGAGCGCACCTGCGTCAACGTCCTCGGAAACGTGAACGTCTTGAAGGCGTCCGCCGCCGCTTGGGCGACGCTCAGCTTACCTGGAGAAATGACGTGCCCCAGGTAGTGCACCTTCGGTTGGAAGAAGCTACACTTCTTGAGCTTGAGTGAGATTCCGGCGCTCCTCAACAAGCTCAGGACAGTGTCGAGATGCTTCGCGTGTTCTCCGTGCGTACGGGAAAACACGATGACATCATCCAGATAGACGAGGCAAATCTGCCATCGGACGCCAGATAGGATGATGTCGAGGGCACGTTGGAAAGTGGCCGGTGCCCCTTTTAGCCCGAATGGCATACGCAAATGGCGAAACGTTCCCATATGCGTAGTGAACTTGGTCTTGTCCCGGTCTTCCGGAGCGACGGGGATCTGCCAATAACCGGAATTGCAGTCCAACATCGTGAAGACGGCTGCATCTCCGAGCGAATCGATGCAGTCGTCTATCCGGGGCAGCGGATACGAATCCGCTGCCGTCTTCTCGTTGAGACGCCGGTAGTCCACGCAGAACCGAAGAGAGCCGTCTTTCTTCGGTACGAGCACCACGGGAGACGCCCACTCGGTGCTCGCGGGTTCGATTACCCCTGCGTTCAACATTTTGTTGACTTCCTTGGCGACCATCTCTCGCATAGCCGGTCCCTTTCGGTAGGGCATTGAACGTATCGGCTTCGTACCCGGTTCCAGGGGAATGCGGTGCTCGGTCGCTCGGATTGTTCCGAGAGCCCCGCTCCACAGACTCGAGTGCTTACGGAGCATCTCGAGCACGTGGCTCCGAAACTTGTCATCGTCGATGAATGATAAGTCGATTTCTTTTTCCCAATCCATCGGTGGGTGATCGGGATCCTTTCCTTGGGGGCCAATGAGGCCTTCCGCCGTCGGTTGGTCTTGAGGTGGTCGTTCGTCCGTCCCCACCTGGTTCTTCTCAATGGTTCCCCTTTTTCCGGGGCTCGGTCGACTGGCTCCTGCTCCGCCGACTTCATCGGTTAAGTCGGTCAGGTGCAGCGCGTGTGCGATCCCTTCGGCGGCATGACGTTCGGGCGTCAGGATCGCGATGGGGTTGCACTTGGCATACCCCACAACGGTGTGTTTCGGGAGCCGCCTTTCCCGTTGCGAAAAGTTCGCGATGATGACGTCGAAAGTCTGGTTCGGCAAGACCTCGACGACGCCGTTCGTCAGCCTCACTCCATGGCGGTGTTGGAGTGACGGCTTGGGCTCCATAAACGCGAGGACCCTTCCCGTGGTGGTGACGCGCACACGGGCCTGCGGCCTTGCGGGAATGGTAACCCAGCGGGCGATTCGGATTGCCTGCGGGGCTTCGTCGCGTGCGTCAGCCCGGCTCGTCTGTCGTCCGTGCCGCCTGGTTGGGGGAGTCGGCTCCCCCATCCCGTCGACGATGGCGACTGAGCCTCCTTGCTGGAGCTCCATTCGTTGAGCTTCGATGTCGATACATCGCACGTGCGTATCGATGAAGGCCGTGCCGAGGAGGACCGGCACGGCGAGCTGGTCCGCGACTACGAACGGAATTCGGAACACCGTGTTCCTCAACCGCACGGCCAGGCGGACGACGGCCGAAAGCTTGAGGGGGTTGCTATTCGCGCCTGCCAATCGTGGCAGGCCTGCGTCGTGCACGACGTAACGCGTCCAATCGGGGGGAAGGTCGGCCTTCCTCACCAGATTATACCCCGAGCACGTATCAACGGCGATCGTGCGGGGTTTAAATGCATTTCCCTCTGTGGCTATCGAGCCGAGGACGTTGTAAATCTTCGACGTCATAAGGCAAATGACGCCGTCGACAACCTTCGGGGCGGCCCTATCGGTGAGGTCGTTCCGCCGGGGCCTTCGATTTCGGTGCTGGCCCCGCTTGCGTTTCCTTCTCCCCCTTTCTTGGGGCGTCCGCGGATCAGTGACGCTCCCCGGATTATTCGAGTCCGTACGACACGGACCCTTCTCCGGCGACCTTGGGCTCGCGGGAGACAGGGGGTCGACCGAGTCTTTTCGGTCGTCGTTGCCCCTGTCGCCATCGTTACGCCTCGCCGGGACGTCGGCTGTCCCGGTGTCTTGTTCTCCTAACGTCGGGCCTTCGGAGGCCTCGACTTGCGCTCCCTCCTGTATCGGCATTACAGGAGCTCCCGTGCTCGCCTCCGGTAGCGGGGGGTGTATTATCGGACAATACCCCCGTGTCCTTGGCGAGCACGCGGGGTCGGGTCTAGTTCGTGGGGAAAAGACGGCTCACGCGACCGCGTGTACGTAACCGTCTTTACCCTTTTTTCGAACTACCCGTGCTATCGGAGCTAACCTCTTGGCTATCGACGGCCAGGTCTTCTTCGGGTAGCCGGCCGCGTGGGTCGGGACGATTCCCCCACTGCGGCTCGGCGGCCTTGGCGAAGTACAGGGGTACTTCTGGGCCTTGACCTGCGGCGTCCGGTCGTCGCAGGATATGGGGGACGAAGCGGGTCGGTTCTCCTTCGTGACCCTCCGTGGGTAAAGAATACGGATCTTCTACCCAGTCTTGCAGGAACATTATCGCATTTTGTACCTGTTGGGGTAACGGAGAACGGTCTCAGTCCCCTCTTTCTCCTTGTCTGAGGTACCTTGTGTCCGCCTGCCGGTAGGCGGGTCGATCCCGACGATCGACTTCGTTACGACGGTACCCGCCTCCACGGGGGACGAAGCGTGCGACCCCACCCGATCGGTTCGGGAAACCTTGACGCGGGGGACGGCCCTCGCTCGTCGCTGGCCGGAGGAGATTACGCGCACCGGGGCTCGTCTCCATCTGGTAGCGGTAGTTCCTGTACGCCGTGAACATTTGTTGTTCCGGCACAGGAACGGGCACGCGTACATGGCATGCCCGTACGTACGGCATAGCCACCACACGTACGCGCTGCCGTCCGTTGAGGCGAAGGTCGCCGCGTGCCGCGCCTCCTCATCGGTGAGGAGGGGCACGCGAGGCGCTTCCCCTCCTGCATCTTGGTTGGATATGTCGAGCTCAGCGACCCGGGGGGTCCGTACCCCTTGCCGCTCTTGGAGTGGCCGCGAACGCGGTCGCGTAACTCGATGTCGTTCCGGTCGACATCGGTGAGGGGGATCGACACCCTACTGGCCCTGCTCCTTGCGTAATGAGGACAGAGTCAGCCTGCCACTCATCCTTCCCGATATGGAGGGTCGAGGCGGGCGAACTTGTCGCCGCGGACTTCGTAGTCCTGCCAGTCCTCCCTGCCGGTTTCGAATCCGGCAGAGGTAAACCGCGCCGAGCGCGGTACGTTGTACCTTCCGCCGTGGCGATACGGCGGATGGTCGGAAGATCGGTTTTCTGACTGCCTGGCAGCCTTTGCACAGTTTCGGATACTGCGGCACGGGTTGCTGGTGCACGTCCCCGCACGAAGTAGTGCGCGAGGGACTGCTCGGAGAAGACTGCCGTGCATCGGAACGCGGCAGTCTCGAGTCGGTCAGCAAACGTGCTTTCCGTCTCATGCGATTGCTGTCGCGCCGTATGTAGTGCAATACGCACCTGGAAAGGGGGGTGAAAAGAAAGGAAAATATTTGGATATGAAAAGTAGTCCGGGTTTGGGGGACACACGTGTGAATAATTGCACAGTTTTAGTTTTTAATTGTTTTATTTTATTTAGTTAATTAGTTGGCATTAATTTTGCTGACACTAGATTAGATCTAGGATCTAGCGCCGCGAGCTACTGTACTGGCTCCGGCGGGGCGATATATACCTTAGCCCTCTGACGACCAAGTCAGTAAAGGTAACCCTAGTTGCCAGAGTCTGATATCGCCTTGATTGAAGTCCGTCTTTTACAAGACATTCCCTTTAACTACAGATTACTTAATCCTTTGCGCTCGGGGGTCCCCTTTTTTCCTTATCCATTTTCCTTTACTTCCCTATCCTAATTTCCCTTAATCTTGAGTTGGTCCCACCTTGTAGGATTGCGATCCGCAACGTGACGTCATTTGCTATCGGGCTTCTGTGTTGGTGCACCAGTGGTACTTTTCTCAGTGTTGGTTCCATCGAAATCTGGTTGCGACCGATCCGTTGTTGGTACTTTGCCATCGGGCAGTACGACGGTGTAGCGCTGCTACGTTTTCTTCTTTCCCGACGGGCTACGTTGCGACGTCCCCGTCGAAGACCTTATCAAGGGTATAAGGTGTACAAGGCGCTCTTCGAGCATTGGATTTACGACCCATCGGACCAGGTTTACCTAAACACCCCTTCGAACTCGTCGAGCCGTTGCCTTTACAAGTCTCTACCACCAATTACCGATCCCGGGCTGGGCCCTTCTCTTTGCCTCCCCCCTATCAGGGATCCGAGCTACTGCGGGCGGCAAACCCGCTTAAAGAGGACAGGGAGCTTCGAACACTCCGTAGCGCTGTGCCGTTGGCAGTTGTTGTTTTTGTTGCTGTTGTTTGTGTTGGACCGTCGGACGTTGGTCTCTGCCTGACCGGCGCATTGCACTACAAAATTGGTCTCCCGACCTAGAATTGCGTACAGGAGACCCGACCTAGAAACTGCGTAAGCTGATACGGACTACAGGAGTTTTATCTGCGACGTAAGTTTATTCAGGTGCGGTGGCGTTTTTCTATTTGTTTTCTTTGTGTTAAGTTAGGTTCGTTTTTGGAAACGAACCATGTCGACAAGCGCCCCCGGAGACGTCGGTCCCGGGGCGAGTAGGAGCGGATCGGCAAGGGCGTCGAGGATCCCGCGAGGTCCTCGCACCCGAAGCCAGGCCAATACGGCCACGGATCCCGAAGGTCAAGAATCCCCGACGGGGATTGAAGCCGTCAAGGATAACCTATCCTACAGGTTCGAGAAGATGGGCGAGGAAATTCGCCAAGAGATGACGAAAAATCTCGAGGCTGAATTAGCCCTCGTCCGGAAGCAACAGGAGTTGCAAGCATCCGAGTTCCACACCGTTTTGAGAGAGCTGTCGGCTCGAGTGGATCTCGTCGAGAAGGAGCGAGGTGAGGCGACCGACGGTCTGGAGCCAGAGGTCCTAGCTTCGTTGGAAATTTCAGTCAAGGACGCGAGGCGCGACGCGAATCAAGCCTTGGAGTCCTTAGGAAAATTTAGAACAAGCATCGATGACCGATTCGATCGCGCCGCGCAACGTCTCAAGCACCTTGAGCAGGCCGCGGAGCAAGCTCCGCAAGGATCGGACGACGAGCCGCTCCCTTCGGGTAGAGAGGGCGACCGTCGGTCGAAGAAGGACAAGCCCGCTCGTCAGCGGAGCTCCAAGTCGAAGCCCTCGAAGAAGGACAAGCGACGTACAAGCAAGGGTCACTGTAGTGACGATCCGGAGAACCGCGACTCACAGTCGGAGTCGCTTGGTCCCTCCGAAGATGGTAACGGCGGTTCGTCGAACCATTCGGGCGATTCCAAACGCCGTTCAGAAGAAGGAAAAGGAATTTCGTCAAGCAAGAAAATTTCCTCCAGACGAGGCGGAGTCACTTCGTCCGCCTCGCCGAGAGACAAGGACGCGGAGCCAGAAGATGTCGCAACGCGGCGCGGGCCGCGATGGGAGGAGTTGGAGGAGCTGAATCCGACCAACTACCTCTTCAAGAAATTACTTTCGTACCGAACGTACCGCTTGCGGAACCCGCAGGAATATTTCTCAAGTTCCCGGCGGAGCGCCGTGCGAAAAATCAGGAGAGATATTCCGCCTAAGGTGAAGAAGGACAACACGTTCACAGGTGAGGACGGGGTCCTTGTGTTGGATTTTTTGGCAAAGTTAGTTCAGGAGTTTGATACTCAAGAGATGAACGAGGGGCAAGCGATCCGCTTGTTGCCCGAACTTCTAAGCGGCATCGCCTTGAGACAGTACACTTCGGTGTCTCAGACGGCCGGGTCCCATCACGGAAAGGTGTCCGTTTGGCCAGAGGCCGTACAGTGGTTGTTGAGGAGTTTCGCAACCGACGAGGCGATCCGTCAAGCCGTGCTCGCATTGCGATAAGTTCAGCAGAGACCGTCTGAAGACGAGATGGAATTTTACATTCGCCTAACAGACGCGAATAATCGCTGTGGGAATGTTTATTCTATGGAGGAGCAGATGACTATGTTCATCGAGGGGCTAGATGCCAGTATTAAGCCCATGGTCTTGCAGTATCGACAAGATAACCGAGATGTCTCATTTTTGAGATTGGTAAATTACGCAAAGGGGCATAGCTCGGCGAGCCGCGCCAAGGACAAGAAGAGCAAGAAGTTCAAGATTCAGACGCCGTCGACAATTAGGGCGGGTAAGAAGCCGAGGGCTTCTTATCCCGGTCGCAAAAGTCACGCCGCCGTCCATTTAGCCGAGCCCATTTCGGCGTCAGATGAACGCGGTGCGCATGGAAGTAGCGAAAACCACTACGAAGGAGCGTTAGTAGCCGAAGGCGAGTTCATTGAGCCATCGGAGGGCTACGGACACGAGGACTACGGGGCAAGCGGGTCGTAAACTTTACCGACGCCCACATACACGACGGAGTCGTTTTCAGAGCCCACGGATCCCGTGATGACGTTTCGGGGGCGCGGCCACACGCCGGCGCCGCGCATTCCGATGGAAGACAAGGGTATGACGTTTCGAAGGCCAGGCTGGATGGGAAGGCCGCAACGTCAAGGAAGGCCGGCGGCCCGTGGAGGACCTAGGCCGCAATATCCCGTCAAGAAGCACGGACTGGTGTGCTATCATTGTTACGAAAAGAGGCACGCCGCGCCACCGTGCATTCTTTCCCTCCGGTAAATGCACCGAGTTTTGGAAAATTATGAGGCGTTGTCTCCGATGGAGAGGTTAGGGATACCATCGACGAGTGACCTGAAGGCCAAGAATTGGTTCGATTCGCAGACGGCAAGCACGCCGAGTGCTTCAACGCCGAGGTCGAACCAACGCTTCAGAGGGCCCGCCGCGGGCCCCGCGCCGTCGGGTGTGAGAAGGATCCCGCAGCGGCAGGAAAACTAGAGAGGGGAATCTCGCATGAGTCGCGAGAGGCACAGGGTCGACGTACTGTGCCCGGGGCTCAGCCCTGTTCCTGTCTCTAAGGGAAAAATCAGGCCCCGATGAGGAGGTTGTTGGATTGGTGGATAAGCCCAAAGGGCCAGCTCAAGTCAAGAAAATTTTGAGCCGAGCCCGAGATCATCCGCTGGAAGAAGTTCGAAGACCTTGGTACAGGGTTAAGCGAAGGGAGTGTCCCGAGAAGATTTTAGTTCTTGCGCGAAAAAACTTCAAAGTTTACGCGGACATTGGACCAACAGTCGGATTGATGGGCCAGGTGTTGTCTGTTTTACACACCGGCGCGGGACCAAACCTTGTGCGAAAATCGGAACTCCCGGCTGGAATGGAATCTGTAGTGTCCTACGGACCGACCCAGGATATCGGCGACGCGAACAATAGGCCACTCCGGACTCCCGGCACAATTAGAATGCCTGTGAGGCTTGGAAAATTCGTGGCCGCAGCCGAGTTTATTGTATGCGAAAAACTAGCCGTTCCACTAATTCTAGGCGCGGACTACTGTGACCGGTTTGTGGAAGCAAATTATCCAAGGAAGAAAACGGTTGAGTTGGCGGATTTCTCGGAGGTCCCGATAGTAAGGCGGTTCTCGACGAGAAAAGGGAAGAAGAATCTCGTCCCGGGAGAGGACGAAAATGATGGAAAGGTGGAGCGAATTTCCCCTAAGGTAAAAGTGGCAAGAGCCACGACTATCGAGCCTGGGACGCAACCCGTCGTGGAATGCACCTCGAAGAGGGCGGGCTTGGTTGTGGTTCAGCCGTACTCGTCGTTGTACGAAAGGCACGGGTTGACGTGCACGAATGGTGTCGTTCAGGTTGAGCCTGACCGGCTATTTCGTTTACTCGTTGCGAATTTTAGGACGTACCCTGTCAGGGTGCAAAAAGGCGAAGTGGTGGCAGAATTATTACTGCACCCGAGAGCCGCGCTCGAGAGCAAAACCACCATTGGTGAAGTTCTCGGAATTCAAGAAAGGAAGAAGGAAAATTTTCCTAATTCCACCAAGACGCCTACGGGCGAGGCAAGATGCGAACCGTCGGATCAACATCGCGAAGACCAGCAAGGAGAACGGGAGGAAAGGCTCTCCGCGACGGCAACTACGACGCCAGAGCGGCGGATTGAGCCTCCCTTGCCAGACGTAGAGGAACTCGACCTGAGCCACGTGCCGGTCCGGCTGCGCGAAAGATTCCGTCGAATGTTGAAAAAGTATTCCCGCATGTGGGATGGGACCCTCGGTGAGATCAACACCACGGTCCACCGCATTGAACTGGCCCCGGATACAAGGCCAGTTGCACAAGATCCCTACCGAGCCGGTCCAAACGCTCGGGAGGTCGAAGATGCAGAAGTACAGAAGATGTTAGAAGCAGGAGTCATCGAACCGGCGCAGTCAGAATGGGCGTCGCCCGTTTTATTAGTGCCGAAGCCGGACGGATCGATGCGCTTTTGTGTAGACTATCGTCGGTTAAACGCGGTAACGGTAAAGGACACGTACCCTTTACCGCGCATGGATGAGTGCTTGGACTCGCTTGGTGACACCAAGGTTTTCTCCGCGTTGGACGCGATCTCGGGATATTGGCAGATGCCTATCCCTGAGCGCGACCGCGACAAGACCGCATTTTCGTGTCACTCAGGACTCTACCGGCTTTCAAGAATGCCCTTCGGGCTAACTAACGCGCCAGCGACGTTTCAGAGAGCAATGGATATCCTGCTCTCTCTGTTCCGTTGGAAGTGCTGTTTGGTGTATCTGGACGACATAATAATTTTTAGCAAGTCGTGGGAGGAGCACATCGTGCACGTGGATGAAATACTTTCTGTATTGGAAAAGGCAGGTGTGAAGCTCAAACTCCGCAGGTGCGAATTTTTCGTCGAAAAGATCAAGTACCTGGGCCATGTCGTTCGGCCAAGTACATTGGAAGTGGACGCTGCACGAACCATCGCATTGGAACAAGTGAGGTACCCTCAAACGCAGACCCAACTCAGGAGCTTCTTGGGACTTTGTAATGTCTACCGCAGATTCGTTCCGCATTATGCGAAAATCGCGCATCCGCTCAATCAACTGTTGAAGAATGGACAACCGGTCCAGTTGGAAGGATTCGACGAACCGTGCAAGAAAGCTTTTCATAAGCTCAAGGACCCCATCTTGGCACCGCCGGTGTTGGCGCTGCCGAAGAAGGACCTACCCTACTCCGTACATACCGATGCAAGCGACTATCAAATCGGCGCTGCATTATTTCAGACACATCCGGATGAGCAACGTAAACCCATCGGGTCCTTTTCAGGAACGTTAGCCGCAGCCGAGAGAAACTACTCTGTATCAGAAAAAGAATGTGTAGCGGTAATTTGGGCCGTACAGACTTTAAGACCATATCTATATGGCGAGCACTTCATTGTACATACCGACCATGCCTCATTGAGGTGGTTGATGAACGTAACCGACCCCAGCGGGAGGTTAATCCGATGGAGGCTCCGCCTCTCGGAATTTGATTTCGAAATCAAGTACAAGAAGGGCAAGGCGAACAGCCAAGCCGATGCCCTGTCAAGATTACGGACCGCAGGAGAAACTGTCGACGAAATCGACGACGAAATCCCATGATTTATGGCCGAACCGGCCGAGGGAACGGTGGAGGACGGGGACAGTTTTGACGCGTTAGACGACATCCTCGCTCTTGAGGGGGGGACCGCCCCTGAACGCCTCGATCAATTCCAAGCTGTCACTCCGGAGGAGCTCATTCGCGAGCAAGCCGTCGACCCCTTCTGCAATCGCATCAAGGAAGAAATGGACGCCGGAAAGGTGAGAAAGTTCAGCATGGAGACCGAGGAACTCGAAGGAACTCTATGCCGTACCGCGGCAGAGTTTGTACAAGTGGTGATACCACAATCGTTAAGGGACCGCGTCCTAGGGTTAAGCCATTACGCAAAATTGGCAGGCCACTAGGCAGGCAGGAAACTTTACAAGACTTTGAGAATCTATTTTTATTGGCCTACGATGGCCCTAGACTGCTATGCAGTCGCGAAGAATTGCGCCGCATGTGCGCGGGAAAGGGTGAAGTTAAGAAGAAACGCGAAGGAAATGAAGCTGTTCACGCCCAAAGCTCCGCTGGAGTTTGTCGCCATCGACATCCTCGGCGAGCTAATTACAACTAAACGAGGAAATCGGTATATTCTCGTGATCAGCGATCGATACTCGAAACTGGTACGAACCGTACCTTTGAAGAAGATATCAGCTGCGCACATCGCACAAGCCTTCGTTCACCATTGGGTATTCGTGTACGGACCGCCGGTCAAGCTGCTGTCCGACAATGGAACACAGTTCACGGCCCGGTTCTTTCAGAATGTCTGCCGTATTCTCGGCATACGCAATGTGTTCACGACTACGTACCACCCGCAAGCCAACGGTCAAGTTGAGAGGTTTAACCGCACGCTGACTTCCGCGTTGCGAAAATATGTTGGAGAGCATCCCAAGGACTGGGACTTATTTAGCGACGCTGTGACGTTCGCATACAACACGCAAGTTAATCGAATTACAAACATTGCGCCCTTCGAGCTGGTGTTAGCTCGGGCGCCGAGAAGCATTGCGTTACAAGCGCAACCAACTTTGGAGAACTTTAGCTCGTCACGAGCATACTATCTGAAATGGCAGTCGTGGTTGGAGAGCCTAATGCGAGGCGCCGATAGAAGTTTGCGGAAGGAACAAGCCCGGTACAAGCGAAATTTCGACGCACGCCTTCGCAAGCCGCAATATGAGATCCCACCGGGGTCCTACGTGTTCCTCCGGAAGGAGCAGGGCACGGCTAGCGAACCGAAACACAAGCTGGCACAAGTCGCTACAGGACCTTATCACGTCAGAAGATCGGATCAACATACGGTAGTCATTGCCATTGGCGATCAGGAGGAACGCGTATCGCGAGACAGAGTGGAGTTAGCCCCAAGCCCGATGGACTATGCGCCGATAACTGGCCTACGTCAAGCGCTACAGTTCCTGGGAGAGCAGGAGCTAAACGAAGAAGGAGAGGTAATGGAGGACGAGGAATGTCCTCACACCCGTGCGCCTACGTCAGGGGACCAGGACAATCTAGTTAGTCAAGCGCCGACAGCGGAGACATCTCCGGACCTACGCGATTTCGGGAAGTCCAGAGAAGAGGATGAGTTGGAAGATCTCCACGAGGGGGAAGGAAACAGTTCAGAGAAAGGAGAGGAAACGGAAAACACGGAATACGTGATCGACAAGATTGTGGACCACGGCTACGACGAGGAGAAATTAATTCTCAAAGTAAGGTGGTACGGTTATACGTCGGAGGACGCGACGTGGGAACCCATTGAGCGGCTACCCCGCAGTGCGGCCGTCACGTATTTCCGAAGGAAACGGTTGCCCCTGTCAGTGCAAGTCGCGCACGCGGTACCTGGATAGCCGTTGTCAAGAAAGAATGCAGAGGAGAGCCGGCAGAGAAGTCAGAAGTTTGAGGAAGCGATGCATGCCGCGTCGTTGAGGAATGGGGAATGTCACCATACCCCCAGATGAGGTGTTACGCTCGCCTGAATGGCAACGCGTCACCGAAGCCCACACGTGAACTTAAGATCGAGAGCAGGAGTCCGCACGGAGGAGGAGCGAAAATTATCCCAGAATTACTAGAGAAATACCGAAAGGGGATTGTCGAATGAACAGCATGAGAAAAGAGCACCAGTCCTCCCCCGAAATCCTAATCGAAATTGAGGATGGCAGCCCGAAATCGCCGGTTGCCCGCTCAGTTACTGTTGCTAGCCAGGGCTGGCCGCACAAATATCGAAGTCAGATCGCGACCCGCGACTACAAATTGCGTATGAAGCCGAAAACGTCCGTCGCCGGCGGCCCCGTCCAACCTGCTTCACGGAGAGATGACAAGGATGAGCGAGGCGCAACGCGCGCTTACCGCGCAGGAGATGCTTTTTTTAGGGACGGGAGCAGTGTGGATTTAAGACCGACCGCGCGCTTATGGAGAGCCACCAAGCGGAGCAGAGAGAGCAACGAGTAGGGTTGGGAACGAGAGATAGTCGAAGGAGTCGACGTCTCAACGAGACAATACGGTTCACCCAACAGTTCCGAACGACAGAGCCACGACCCGTTTACTGATGATCAGCATACTTCCTAGTTTACAGCGTTAACCCCCTTTCCTTTGTTTTTGTTTCTGTACTGTTCTGTTTCGTTTTTGTTGCTGCCACATAGAGAACAAGACCCTGCACCGCGGTCAATAACGACCAAGCCTCGCGACTGACGCAAGCGCGAACGCATTTTATCACGCGGGACCTACTTATGCGTTTATCAGGGTAACCCCGCTTTCGTTTCTATTTTGTTTACTTTTTCTGTTTTTTGGTGTCGAGGACGCAGTCCTCAAAACAAGAGTTTGTAAGACCTACAGGGAAGAGAGAAACCCTAAGGGAGACGAGAAGCCCGGGCCACGAAATGGAGGCGTACTCAAACGCTGTATGAGAAAGGCCGGCGAGCAGGAAAAAGAGGGATGGACCCTATGTGGAACTTCCGCGACGCGCTGAAGGCAGACGGTACTGCCGTAGGTGATAAGTCGCCGAAGGTGATATATCGAGGGGTATACGCAGGCGAAGGGGGTGCGTTGATACGACGTCGTACGCAAAGTCGCCAAAAGGGATCAGCAGCCCTGTGGCTCTGCCGGAGAGGGGAGAATGAAAAAAAATAACGTCGAGGTTGAAGCAACCGTGCGGGCAGCTCGGAGAGGATCGCCGCGAGGAGCTCAGAGGATGGAGAGAGACAGAGAAATACGGTCGCCCGTGTATCTATCGACGACAAAACTGGAAGAGAATGCCTGCCGCGAATAAGAGGAGGAAAAATGGAGACCAAGGGGAGACCCCAGGATCGAGGGGGGGTTGAGGAAGGAGATATGGGAATGAGGCAATTAATGCGCACGGGCACGCGGGCGAGGCGAAGCGGGAGGAAGTGGATGATGTGAGAGGCGACAAGGCCGAAGGCGTGGCAGGAACGAGTGTCGGAGGCATGGAAGGAGCGTACCAAGAATGAAGGAACGCGACACGACTCACGGGGAGAGTCCGAAGGACGAATATTTGCCGTCGGACAAGACCTCGAATGAGCCACTACAGTAGATACTCCGGAGTGTGATTTGGGAATTGTTACTTCCGGACGCCTCCGAGTCCACCTCAACAACACCCCGTGAAGATCGACAAGTGTCGCACAGCCGGAGGGGAACACAGGACACCACTCGGAATTTTATTCGATTTTAAGGAAAGAGTGTCGCCGACGAGCGCACGGGACGCTGAGTAATTTTGGGACAAGTGCACAGACGAATTGCGAGCACAGAGAAGGTTCGCTCTGTCCAGACGACGTCATTCACTTGCACTTACATTTTTTTGTGTGTGTTACAACGCAGCTATTTGACCGAAGGATCACTCACCCGACCCTTGCAAGGGGTCGGTTGAACAGATCTCCCATGTTACACCCACACGCCGATGGCGGAATTCCGTTGCGTTTCGACTGTGGTAACAGTCCTCTCTCAGGACGAGAGCGTCTCAAAGAAGGTCGTGCTCCGACGGGCCGTCGGAATTATCATTTGAAGGTAAGAGGCCAAGGGGTTATTTGTTAACATAAGTAAGAAGTCCAGGAACGCAACCGGGGGAGACGAATGGCGTGTCACCAAACGGACGCAAGTCTTCGTGAGCGCACGTCAGTATATTGAGAACATAAGCAAGGCGACGGAAACAGACCTCGTCACACGATCCGCAATTGTGTGGGTTCCGCGATGGCCCTGAGAGGGGGTACCGGCCCGCAAGAAGAAAGACGCGGTAACAGCGACGCTTTGTTTCCCTGAAGGACAGCAGAATCATTCTTGGATAGGAAAAAGGATATGGCGTTATTTTTTGTGTGCAACCGGCGACAAAAAAAATGGTGATGAAAGAGCGAACGCGGGAGACATTTAACCCTTCATAAACTCTCCCAGCGGGATGCATGCTGCAGCCACGAGCGGAAGAAGAAAGCTCGTTGAGTCGAGAGAACGCGACTGAGCAGGGGAAACGTAGCTATTGTCGCATGTGCCTCGCTCCACCTGCCACGTATGGACATTTTGCTGACGGAACCAAAGTTGTCGGGCGATGTGAGCCTGGAAATGCAGTGATCGATATCTCCATTGCTGCTGTCGTCAAGACGTATGAGCCCGGAACTACAGGAGTGCAGTCCCACGCACCTGACGAGGCCATGATTCAAAGGGGTTTCCAGACAGTTAAGCGACACGATGCGCGGACGCGTGTGTCAGTATGGGTAAGATCAAGTTCACGGCCTCCGCAAGTGCTATCGTACTCTATTTCATGCAGCCTTCAGCCAGGATCGAGGGCTTGGAAAGACGTCCCAAATCGTGGGACGAGACAAGAATGGGCAACTAAAATGTTATTGTCTCATGAGAACGTAGGTGTATCGTTCACGATGCAACATTTGCACCAGCGAAACTGGCGGGTACTATTTACAAGCCTCAAACTAAACCCGACCGAAGCGGCTGTATATTTGTCTGGACTCGGATAAAATTCCAGAAAGAGAAGGAACCCTTCCACTCAACTCCGTTGGGAGGATAAAATCACAAGTCGCAGACGTCGTCACTTCCGGACGTCGGGATCTACAAGGAGGGAGGATCTTGACAAACCTCCGCCGCATCAGTCCTCCTTGAAAGCGGTTGTTTGTGAGGACATCCCAACCAAGGACCCCACGCAAGAGCCGCCGGCTCGCGATCATGATGACACCGTCGCTCGCGCCGTCTCATACGCTCACGACAATATAAGCAAGTAGATGCCATTCAGCTGGAAGGGGACGTATGCTGTAAAATGAGGAGAAAAAGGAGGAAATCGTCGACGACGATCCACCTGCATCCTACAACTCAAAGACATCTTCGCCCGCGACCCCACCGAGAAGCCTCGAAAACGAAATCACCGGCAAAATTGACGAACGGGATTTCGTATTGACTCGACACGAACGGCAAACTCGACGATGGCGACAGCCACCCCGCTGCGATAGCAAGAATCGCCTCGAGGAGCCTGAAGAATTGCAAGAAAAGAGAATTACAGGCGATCGCGCAGCTGTCGGCGACAGAGCTAAATGCAGACGCACAATGGGAGCAAAATGAGGACCTCTGCTCACATTCTCGAGTGTCACAGTCTGACCGATCATCCACGCCGCTGCGACAATTTAATTTCGTCAGCCTGAAAGGTACAACGTGTATCCTAGCCGGCCGATGAGGCGACCCGGAGAGATAAATTAGTCCCCAAGGGAGGAACACAGTACGAGACGAGGACAGACTCGGAGAGGTGGGAAAGTGAAAGCAAGGAGGTGGAAAAAGGAGACGTGCAACACGATGGCAGAAGAAGGGTTGTGCAAGGAAAAGAGAAGGTAATTGGGGATGTGCAGCTGCAGTAGCAGAGGTGCACGGAAAATGGATAAGAGAAGGGAGACGGTAATGAGAAAAAGAGGAGGAAGCTGGTGAAAAGAGGGGTACGACCGCAGTGACGGTACGCAGGGAACAAGAAAAGGAAAGAGAAAAAGAGGAGGAAGTAGCGAGGTGAAGAGAAGGAGGAAGGAGGTATAAGGGTGTCACCGTGATTATGACGGGGTGGGCATCAATGAGAAAAAGAGCAGGAAACGAAGGAACGAAGGGGCACGCAGGAAATTTCAATTTACGGATCAAAGGCGACATGACGAGGTCGCAAATTCAGCGTCACGCAGGCAGGATAGAGATGCGACAAGCTATCACGAGGGAAGTGTCGCGCCCGTCAGCTCAGACGGGAGGGTTGCCAAAGGATTTGCCCTTTGGAAGTGATGACACAAGGCGAGCTAAAACTCGCAGGTCGTTAATCGAGGCTCCTTGCAGAGCCTCTCTCTCAACACCGTGAGTGCGGAGTAAGGCACAGTATATGCTCGTGACGTCGTGGGTATTTTTGGCAATTGTTGGAGACAGGGGGGGAGATATCACTTCCCTCACCGACAATGTTTCGGTGTGGCCTGCCGAGGGAATTTTGACAGCTGGGGGCGCCTTTGACGAGGATGGAGAGGCCAGGGCTGCGCGCGGGGAAGCAGGGATAGCCGATCGAGGAGGAATTGGAGAGGAAGGACGGGAGCATACTTGAAGCTCCCGGGGGTCAGATGTGACGATGGGGGTGACGTCGGGAACCGGTGTTTGGTTTCCGAATCGACGGCTCGTTTGAGCTTCCCACGCTGAGCAGAGGGTCGATGACCCGGGGTTGAACCACACGAAGTCGCCCGCGGCTGGGTGGTTTCGACCAGGGGAGAAAGAGGGACGTTGGCGATTGAAGGATCGAGAGGAGTTTTGCGGAGGTACACAGTCCCAATCCACGCCCTCGATCGTATAAAGGAGGGAGCGTATTTCGCGATTGAAATCAGAGCCACCCAGAGGAACAGAGAAGTCCAATAGACGCATTTGTGCTATCAGCTTCGCGGGGAGGTGCCACAGGCGCCAGCAATCATAGGTCTCCCACAAGAGGGTCGCAGCTACTTTGACGCACCACTCTGTGAGGAAGACCACCCATAACCTGTGTTGCAGATCCCGCAGGTAGCTGCCATAGTACGTGAGTATGGGTCCCATTTCGGCCCAAAAGCCTTGACTCACCTCGTACTGGCTCCACCATGAGGGGATGCGCTGGTAACGACTTGCATAATGCTGACGGGAAATCTCGCGCGCCTCTACCATTTCGTAGCCGATGAAGTACCCCGTATCAGACCGAATACGCCGTTCAAAACGCACTGTGTTCTGAAAGAAGAAAATAGCCCCGCGTTTTAAATGACGGAAATTCGAAGGGATAATGGGTTCGGTCCAGAAGATGGCATCGGATGTGACAGTATGTCGGTTTCGCCACAGGCGATCCGCCTCGGCGGCAGGGTCACCAAAGGTGATATCAATGAGATTGTCCAAATAGAGGCGTTCGCCCTCTGTACGACAACGCCAAGTGTCGCAACCGTATGACGAGGGTATGAGGGTGTCGGAAATGGGGATGGCAAGCCGAGCGAATACGGCCTCCATAAATCGCAGGGAGAGAGTGGGACGGCCCCGTGGGGGAGAATGACGTAGGATGGAAGTCGGAACTGCTATAAGGGTTCGGCAGTCAAAGAAGCGGATGGCAAGCACCGGGAGATTACCGGGAAGCATGCCCGCGTCGTCGGCGAATTGGTGTTCGATTTTGGAAACGTCGCGAATATCCACGGAGGAGAACCACTGGGCCGAGGCAAATAAAGAAGGATGTTCGTGCATGATTTTGTCCTTAGCTCTTCGAGCGAGGGATAGTGGCGGGCTACCCAAGAGGGATGATAACCTGGATGAAAGGCCGGGTTGGAGACGTCCGAATCAGGGGGACGTCGGGGTATAGGAGGGAGGTCGACGGAAGCGCGAGACTTGTTCGCGAAGCCGACACCGGTGCGTCGACGGGCAGTATTTTCGCCCGCGAGCTCAGGAGGTGGAGGACACGTGGGATTCGTCTTGTCCTTGCTCATGCGGAGACCGTCGGTCAGGAATGGAAAAGTAGGGGGTCGAGAAGAGAAGAAGGAGTTGGAGATCAAGGAGTGTAGCCGATGTGCAAGGACGCTCAGAAGGGGGATATGTAGTGCAATACGCACCTGGAAAGGGGGGTGAAAAGAAAGGAAAATATTTGGATATGAAAAGTAGTCCGGGTTTGGGGGGGGACACACGTGTGAATAATTGCACAGTTTTAGTTTTTAATTGTTTTATTTTATTTAGTTAATTAGTTGGCATTAATTTTGCTGACACTAGATTAGATCTAGGATCTAGCGCCGCGAGCTACTGTACTGGCTCCGGCGGGGCGATATATACCTTAGCCCTCTGACGACCAAGTCAGTAAAGGTAACCCGAGTTGCCAGAGTCTGATATCGCCTTGGTTGAAGTCCGTCTTTTACAAGACATTCCCTCTAACTACAGATTACTTTATCCTTTGCGCTCGGGGGTCCCCTTTTTTCCTTATCCATTTTCCTTTACTTCCCTATCCTAATTTCCCTTAATCTTGAGTTGGTCCCACCTTGTAGGATTGCGATCCGCAACGTGACGTCATTTGCTATCGGGCTTCTGTGTTGGTGCACCAGTGGTGCTTTTCTCAGTGTTGGTTCCATCGGAATCTGGTTGCGACCGATCCGTTGTTGGTACTTTGCCATCGGGCAGTACGACGGTGTAGCGCTGCTACGTTTTCTTCTTTCCCGACGGGCTACGTTGCGACGTCCCCGTCGAAGACCTTATCAAGGGTATAAGGTGTACAAGGCGCTCTTCGAGCATTGGATTTACGACCCATCGGACCAGGTTTACCTAAACACCCCTTCGAACTCGTCGAGCCGTTGCCTTTACAAGTCTCTACCACCAATTACCGATCCCAGGCTGGGCCCTTCTCTTTGCCCCCCTATCAGGGATCCGAGCTACTGCGGGCCGCAAACCCGCTTAAAGAGGACAGGGAGCTTCGAACACTCCGTAGCGCTGTGCCGTTGGCAGTTGTTGTTTTTGTTGCTGTTGTTTGTGTTGGACCGTCGGACGTTGGTCTCTGCCTGACAGGCGCATTGCACTACACCGTAGCGACAGCGTCGTGCGCTTCACCTAACACGTCGTCCGTGAGGTAGCGTTTCAAGAATTGATTCACGAGCCCCGGCCAGCTCACGTCGTCATGGAGCTGGCCGGCGCGGAGGCCACGCATCGTATAACTCGTATACAGGCGCTCCGGTTCGCGCTCGAGAAAGTGGGTGAGGACTCGTACCGCAACACCTTCGGTCAGGTGTTGCGAGTTGAAGGTGATTCGGATATCCTTCAAGAACGGCAGCAGCTGCATCGGATCGGTACCGTCGAAGCTGCGCATCGTGGGACGGATCCCACGACAGCGTTGGACGTACTTCGCGATCCGTCCCGCGTCACCCGAGGTAACGAGCCTCGAGGTGTTACCCAAGCGGTACATACGATAGTCAGCAACTTCGCTGAACTCTTGGATCATCGTAAATACCGGCCCGAGCCCGGGTTCAGCGGGACCCAGCGTGCCGAAGGAGGTAACCGGTAGCGTACGGACGTCTACCGGGGATGGATGCTCGGCGTAACTCGCCGGCGGGTAGCCGCCCCAGCGGGGATCGACGGAGAAGATCGGTTCTCCGGATCCGCGGGCGGCTCCTCTACGGTCCTGTTCGTCCGCGTACGATACGCGGTCCACTTGCCGCCTACTTTCGGCGATAGGGGGCAAGGCTTGGGTCTCAGACGCGAAGTTCGCGTCTATCGGAGGACGGCTTCCTTCTGCAGTCCGACTGGTAGCGGCACCAGTCGGACGCCAACCTTCTGGGGCGGCGGCGCTCGGAGGTACGGTACCACCGGGCCCTCTCAAGGGGGCACCAGGTAGCCCTTCGGCCATGGTACGTTCCATGTCACGAGCACGCCGACGAGTGGCGTTGAGCTCAGCGGAGAGGTGCGCGAACGCACCCAATTGCTCTGCGGACGGCGAGGTTCGGTCCTCGGGTCGTCTCACGGAGGTAGGCCTCTCAGGGCGACCTTGCCCGGACGGTCCGGGCAAGGCGAAACGGGAGTCTTCGACGAGCACTATCCGCGAGTGTAACTCGTCGATCAGTGCTCGGAGATTCTCTAAGGACTGCGTCACTCTATCGAACCTCCCTTCACGCAGGGAGCGCAGTTCGGCCATACATCGAGTGTATACATGGTCCGATACATCGATCCGAAGGGAAGTACGGACTTCCTCGATGTATTCGGCTATGCGTTCGAACATCGCCGCCCCTCTTTCCTCGGAAGATCCGAGCGACGGTTCGCGGTCACGAGGACCTGCGTCGCCGTCGCCCGACGGGGCGGATGGGGACTGCACAGCGGCCGGACTCAGATCCGCCGCTTCGGAGCGGATCGAGGGCTCGAGCATTTCGCTCATCTCGACGCGATCGGTTTGCCGAGGGAAGCGGAAGTCTTCTCGGAGATCGGACTCCAGGGTCTTCTAGGTCGGGAGACCACTGTAGCATAAACACCCCCAGCGATAGAGGTGCATGCACAGTTCTACCGAGACCCTTGTCGATCGGGAAGACGGGGGTGAAGCGGGACACCAGCTACCGGCACTGGGCAGCGGGCCCGGGTAGCGTGATAGAGCGGGAACGGGGAGGACGCCGGTACGCGCGAGTGGTTCGACGCCTCGACGCCCCGGAGCGGTACTGGGTAACGATCCAGTACCGACGGGAGGATGCGGAGCCGGCTCGTGGGCGTACCGCGCAAGTCCTCAACCCGCGCTCGGTGCGGCTCTAAGGTAGTTAGCGAGCGTTACCTTAGAATAAGCGGGAAATCGGACCTTGACGGTCGGTGGGTGACAAGTCCCTGCTTGTCCTCCTCGACGGCCGCCGGTCAGCTCCATATTTAATATACAAAACAATCTATAACACTACAGTACCGAAGTACTGTAGTGGACTACTGTAGCACAGATCCGACCGTACTGTCATACTGTCAGCCAGCGAGGCTGACAGTACACGTGTGTGTGCGCGCTTCCGTCCGGAGCGGTACACGTGTGCACGTGTGCGCCCTGTAGCGAGGGGTACACGTGGCAACGCGCGGTAGTACTGTAGAGCATCGGGCTCTGCAGTATTGGATCCCGTTGTTGATCTAATCAAACCAAAATGCCCCAGGGGGGGTTATACTACACGTAGCTGATCTGGTTCTCAATCTAATCTAATTACGTCCCCCAGGGGGGGTCATACCACACGACGGCCCGCGCCAACGCCCCCATGAGGACGTTCGTGAGGAAGCCTGCCGTGGGGAACAGCCCCCTTAGCCCGGCGAGATGCGCTCCCGAGAAAGATCTTGCGGCGAGATTGCGCGCCGTCCGTTGCGCGTCGCGCGCCTTCCTTTGTCCGCGCGGCCTGCACTTCCGGGCCGGGACGCACGCGCGCGCGCCGCTGGAGACAAAACTGTGTTACCCCGGGCGTGCCGTGAAAGCAAGAAAGCAGAAAGGATGCTCAATAAACATTACCATTATGACATGTTGAACTTACAAAATGCCAAACGATTTGTTTTTCGACCACCACCCCACCCATTGCGGACGACTACCTTTTTTCTAGTACCAGTTACCTTCCTACCTGCATTTTAAGGTCGAAGGATGCCACGGCCCTCCAGAAGCGCTACCATCTTCTCCCTTCGTTTAGAAGCACCTCGCGCGAAGTCCGCCTCTTACGATTCGCGGAGCATTGTCACAATCTGCCAGTTGTCCTCTTTGGCGGCACGATACCAGTCATCACTGTCTTCCCTCAACGTTGCAAGAGAATCGGAACTGTACAAATTAATACGGTGTTGCCGACCGTTTTGGTTAATGCAGAAGTTATGCAGCTTCATGGTGGCAATAATTATTTCGATGCCGACTTCTAATGAAAATTCCATCTGCCGTAAAATTCTCCATTTGTTAACCAGATATCCAAGAGCCTGTTCAACGTGCATACGCAGGGAAGATTGAAAGAAATTGTAAGCGTCGCAGTATGGGTGGCCCTGGAGTAGAGATGCAGGATAAGGAGTTAGTAAGCTTTCATCACAAGCCTACGCTTCGTCCCCTGCTACCCAAAACTCATTTTGTAGCAAACCTACGGCCAGATATCCGCCTAAGTACGACACTGAATGCGCTGGACAGTCATGTGTTGACCCCGTGCACTCTGCGGATGCAATGACAAATCGATAGCGGGCATCCACGAGCGCCTGAACTGGTACAGAATAGTATCCCTTTCTACAATAAAATCCTACTGGACCGTAGCGAGTCTCCAGCTGCTTGACCTTGACACATATCCCATCCAAAGCCCCTATGCATCCCGTCAAAGGATTCGCGCTCCTTCGAGAAACTTTAAACTCTTGGGCAAGCCGCCGCAGTTGATCGTGGCACCCCAGAACGTCTGGGAATGTTAATCTGCGAAGCAGAGAAACCCTTGTCTCTTTGAAAATTGCGTACACAGTGGTTTTGCCAAGGGCATAGTGCCGCATCTCATCTAGATAGCTGCCACGGGCAAGAAGGCGCAGTGTTATGCCCAATCTTGCGGCGGGTTTCACAGTGTTTCGTGCCTTTCGTCTCCTTAGGTCATCAACCAACGTCTCCAGCACAACATAAAAAGATTGCCTGCTCATTCGAAATGCACGCTCGAATTCTTCATTGCTATATAATGCAGTACTCTCTTCGAAACTTATATGCGTCCTTTGCCTTTCAGCGTTCACCCGCCGTGGCGCAACCCGGTGTGCATTTGAAATTCGCTCGAGTTGCAATTTTGCAAACACCAGATTGACAGAATCATCCTCTAGAATTAAAGCAGCTATAGCCGCTAGTAGCACAGATTTTTTTTTGTCCCGTTGTCTTTCTGAAACGTTTTTCTTTCGCAGGCTTTCAGAGCGACTCATCATACAAGAGCAAGAGACTTCACTGGAGAGAGAACGTCAGCGGTAGAGAGGAAGTAGTTACCGCAAGGTTTGGCTCGTGAAGACCTCTGGAAAGTGACTTTTCCGAACAGCCCTGGCGCCTTTCCTGTGCTGACGAATTCCTGTTGCTGTATGCAACAGCGGGCGGCGACATTGTCGGAAGTACCTATCATCCAGATCCGACCCGACGCCGTCCCGGCAACGTGCCGGGTACTGTACCCTAAAATGTTGGCGAGGGCGAAACGTACAGCCCTCACAACGGAGTTTGAGCTCTGTACTCTTTATGTCTTACAGAACTTTTCTTGAAATTTTCAATATAAAGCCTCAGAGGGATGCCATGCTGGCAGCACTGCTGGCAGTCAAGAAAAAGAATGTTTGCGATGTGACCGCAAACTAGAACCGGGGGTGAGTCTCGTAACTCCTTTCCTTACTCTGGTCTGACATTGCACCCCTTCTTATCCTACTCGCTCGGGCGGCGTCGAAGCCAGGGCTCTCACGTGTACCCGTGTACACGTTGCGTGATGACAGCGTGATGACATTGGCGGAAGGAAGAGGATATTCGCGTGCCATTTGAAACAACTGTATCTGCGCGATCGCTCCATCTCATGGAGTGGGCGCGTGATGACACGCCTCCTGTTTTGAAGTGATGGTAGCGATGTGGTCGGCCGTTGGTGTTTGCTGCGTGCTTGACACTTGGTTGAGAGCTTCTTTGAGGGTCTCAAACTTTGAAGAGCTTAGGGGTTTGCTGCATATGTCTGCTACCATGGGGGAAGATCGGACATGCAGGATTCGAATGTTACCCTTCTTCATGTGTCGGCACAAGAAGTGGTGGCGTAAGTCTATGAACTTTCTGCGTTTTGTTGATGCAGTGTTGTTTGCCACCGCGATTGCTGCTTGATTATCCAAGTATAAATGCGTTGGAGACGGCGAGCAATCTGCGTAGCCATTTGCTCATTTGTACTGCGCTTGTAGCTGCGATATATTCGGCCTCGCACTTGGACAGGGCCTGCATTGGCCCATAACCTGTCGTTGCTGAGTCTCGTCACTCCTTTCTTTACTCTGGTCGGACATTGCACCCCTTCTTATCCTACTCGCTCGGGCGGCGTAGAAGCCAGGGCTCTCACCTGTACCCGTGTACACGTTTCGTGATGACACACTGTACTGATCCACACATATGTTCACTACAGTGATCACAAGGGCTCAAAATCGGTCCTTTGAGGTTATTTTGCTACGTATCTCCGACAAAGGAGCACAGTACTGGTCAGCAGTGCCATTGAAGCTGTACTTTCAGCGATGGAGTAGTCGCTGGTCCCAGCGACTGAGAAGCCGCTTCATGAGAATTCTGTTTTCTGGGGGTCATTTGGCACCGTGCCGATGGTATTTTCCACCGTGACATATTGGCCACGGTAGAAATAACTGGTCCTCAAAGTCACGGCTAGCAGTAATATTTTCGAAGATTTGAAGATTGGGAGCAGCAATGCGCAACATTTCGATATGACAGAAACTACTGCCGACAGCGACGGCACATGTACAACGAAAATTAAAACGTGAAAATAGGGTTTTGATGCTAAACGTCCGGAAAATCTTACCAACTGCCGTTTCCACCTTGGTCGAGATCGTCACGGTGAAAACCGCATTTTGACCACCGTGAAAAGGACCCGAAAATATGAATTCTCATGAAGCGGCCCCTGCTGCGGCAACGTTGGACAAACGACGGCGTCCGTGACGCTCAAAGTCTGCGCGTGCATTGCTGGAGGGGCCAGCACTGCGGACGCCTGCGGCGAGGCTGTGTAATGATTCATTACACAGCCTTATAGCCAGCGTAAAGATCACTGGAGTGATCATACGGCCGAAATCCAAAAACTACAATTTTGCTATAAGTTCCCTGTAGTGATCAATACTCACGCTAGTAGCATTGTAATTGGTCATAATTGCAGCATAATGCATTCCGTGGAAATTATCAGCGGAATATAATAAATTTACAGAAGGTACTGTACTGTCCGGGTACTAACCCCGGGGCAGTGGTTTTTTAATAGTGGACCCGATTGGTCCATATGGAGACAAGGGTCACACGTGGGAAATCTCCCGCTGAAGGTCGATGTACTCGGGGGGGTCCCCCTAATCTGAACGATATCAAATATTTTAATAATAAAATACGAAAGAAACGTTCCACGACCTCGCCTTTCCAACTCATACATCGCAGAAAAGAACTGCGCCAGATCCAGTTCCACCGTCACGCCGATTTACCGGTCAGTGATACTTACATTGAGTCCCCCTCGCACCAAGTTCACCTTCAATCAGAGGCAAGATACCACTCTGTCTTGAACGCAGAGTCATAACCAGAAGGCACAATTTTTAACTGAAACTTTCTATCTCAACTGACGAGATCAAACCGTTACATATATATTTCATTGATGCAAAGAAGAACAAGACTCGGTCGCCACCTTGCATTCAAGCTTGCGCCTCACCGCTAAGCTCCGACGCACTTTCAGTGTTCTTGGCATCACGATTGGATCCCAGTACCTTTTCACTCGAAATCAAAGCTTCCTTTGCTCAAAATTGACCCGCTCTCGCCGCACTCTCGCCACGGCGAGCGCCTCACGAGCACTTTTATCTGCAGCATAAAGAAGTTTGCACTCATGCGTACTGCGTTTCCTCTCCTCCTGTTCTTTGACGAGCTTCATCGCCTCTTGACTGCTTACATTCAGCCCCTCAGATGTGTCCAAATAGCCACACTTGGAAACTTTTGGTTCAAACCGATGCCGTGAGCCCCTGTCTTCCATTTTAGCTCAAGCATTTCCTCCATTTCTTTCACTGATAAAATGCGGGACGCGTCTTCGGAACTGTACGGTCGTGGGGTTCTTAACAGTCTGTCAGGGTCTACAGGCCACAAACCGGCCTTTTCAAAAGCAGAGATTATATTCGCACGTGTGAACGACGCTTCGTACGCCTCACGCATCATTTTGAGGAAGTCAAACTTGTCCAGCTCACTCACGGTTACTGTAGTCGACGTAGCGCAAATTTCCTTGTTTCGATGGTGCTTAAATGGTCCAAAGAGCCCAACATCCAGCGGTTGTGTAGACCCGCTCGTGTGCGAGGGAAGAGCATATGCGATTACTCCTCCCTTTTCGAGTGTTTCTAATACTTCTATTCCCATGTGACTTCTGTAACCATCGTACAGCAGGAGTACTTTACGCCCATTCTGCGTCAAGTCCGTTACCTCCTTGACAAACCGTGTAGCCCATTTTCTGAATATTTTTTGTCCATTCAGGCCACCTCTTCGCGTGTTGTGACGTATGCACCACGAGGAATACAATCGGCAAGCGACTCACAAACGTCCCGGTTGCTTACATCGATGATACAATACATTCACGAGCAGCCTTCGACAACAAACAAGGGATTGGCAGTATCCCCATTAGCAAATATAACTGGCATGATTGTCACTCTCTTAACATTTTTAAATTTGGGAGCTGGTTGTTGCGGAAGTGTGTGCCTGGTAATATAGGTTTACATGCGGTTAGTTCCAGCTCCTCGCTCCGGGGAACATCCGGACTCATCCAAATTTGCCAAGCGTTTTGCATCTATATTGTGCTCTTTCATGAGCGCTTCGATTTGCGCAAAACGTGTTGTCAAGACGTCAGCATTTGTCGCAGCCAATCGGACAGCTTCTTGTGGTCTCGCCTTTCCAAGCTTAATTTGAGCAATATGGCGTGCTGTAAAGAGGCGAACAAATTTCTTTCCGGGGCGACAGTTAACAAATGGAAGCTGGGAATGCCGTTCCAACGGCATGGCTCGAACCAAAAGTTGTACTGTGTCAGCGAGGTCGTCTCGTGTCAGTGGGTGTCCGCGGTTTGAGAAACGCTTCAACACACTTACAATATTATTTCTTCTTCATCGGTGAGCAGCGTGCGTCTTTTGGTTGGAGGGCTATGGCGTCGGTCCAGGCGATATTGGAACGAGAGAGTGGAAGTTTCGCAATTAGAGCAGCCTGTCGTCGATTGACCCCCTGGTCCGTCGCCACATAGGCGGCGTCCAACATCCGTTCTTCTCGAGTCTCTCGACGCTGGCGTTTTGTCATGGTTGATGGGTCAAGGGAGTAACTGAACTTAGTGGTGGTTCGCCATCAAGGAACAGAAAATGTTCCTATCGGCAATCTGTAGAGACACTGGAATTGCTCGTGATGAGCATTTGGGAGCCACGATGTTCGACTCAGGATTTCAAATTTAGTTTCTCAAGCAAAAGAACCGCGCATTTGCTATTTTTGGAACTGTTTAGGCCGTGCGGGCCACCATTGCAGACTTATGACGCTTTTTACAGTAACCCTTTGTGCGAAATACTGGCATGGCGGCTTGATTGTTAGATTTTCAGTTGATTGTATGCATTTTGTCCGTTGTTCAATTGTCTATGGCCTTGTGCGATTTAGAGGGCACTCCCCGAGTACTTTCAGGTAGAGGACGTTTTCCCCGTCTTTACGAGAGGACAGAACAGGACAACAAGAAAATAGAGGGGACCCCCCTACCCTCGCATTTCTGAATACAACTCTCGCCCCTTTCGCATAGGGTACACCCTACCTATCCTCACCTTACACAATTTCCAAGTTTCCTCCCCTAAGCACACCTTACACCATCTTTACATCTCTCTTTCCGCTAAGCATACAACATGGTACTCTTGTGGAGGCTAAGAATATAACATTGTACTCTTGTGGGATTGCGGCCGTGGCGTGATGTCAGCAATCAACAATATCATGAATAATAGATTCCATACCTGCTGGCTCCCTGTTTGAGAGATTTTCAGGGAGTAAGCAGTTGAAATTATCCTCTATGGCAGCGGGTAAACGCGTCTTAGTGACGAGGCGGCGAAGTGCCAGGCCCACGTAGATGGGGCGAAATTTCCGGGGGAGGGGTGAAAGGAGATCCAGGTCGATTCGGCAAGGACCGGGGTCCTGCAGTCTGGAATATCGCCACTACCGAAGCGCTGAACAATTGCACGTGAGTACGGACAGTCCAGTGATACCTGTCTCAGTGCTGACAGACGTACGTACAAGCAACTGGAGCAAACGCGGTACCGGTCGGGTCCAGCGGTGGATGTTAGATTTCGGGAGCGGATGGCGCGGAGTATCTATTTTGAAAAAGGTTGGTGGGAGGTCAGTGGGCGTGAGCGGTTATATGGGCGCCTTCAGAGAAGGGCGGCGAAGGGCAGAACGCATAATAGAGATGCGCCTTTGAGGCAGATTCACGTGTACAAGAGTTGGGCGCAGAAAATTGCTCGTGTTGCAAGTCCAATCTTTTAAATATTTAAACTAGCTGTGATTTCATATTTCACCGTATTCCCCACTTCGGCGACTATACGAATTTTTAGACAATTCAATCATTATAAGCTAGCGTATAGTGCAAGAATACGAACATGAGCATGAGAATGAGCAGCAGCGAGAGCATCGCCACTTTCAAGTTCGAGTAAGAACAGATCAGATGAGGTGAGGTGAGGTCGCCCTTTTCTACAATAGACAGAAGACAACAGATGCGTAAGTAGCAAGGAGGCAGTGCGCACATTAAAGAAGATAATTACAACGAAGCAGTAGTGGTGACAGTCGCACCTGCCACTTGCGTGTACATTACAAATCCAATGATGGACAGTTATATGTGCTATCAAATGGCAGTATTTGAAAGGGCGTGGAAATACGGATGTCAAATTAAAATATGAATGGCAGCTGTTCACACTCATTTCAATACAAGTTACAAACATTCGTATTGGAAAGAGTCATATTCATATTCATTGTCGATATCTCTCCGTGAGAGCCGATTGTCGCATAAGTTCCTGGACGTGATAATCGTGTACATAACTCGCTCCGACTTTTTTCACGAGAAGTGATCAAGTCGACGTCTCAGACGTCACTAGTGTGGACAGGACATGCGATTTGCCTCATATATGTAATTCTCCATGTCGCCACTTTACTAGACATAACAAAAAAATTAAATATGTCAGATTTGCTCTACTGTCCAGTACACCGGCCACAACAGTGTTTTAAAAAGTCTACGAAAGATCCATTCACTCTATATTCCAGCGGTTGTAAGACATAAACTAATGTCGTTCCACAAGAGTCGTCTTACAGGAGGCATCACGGCATTCAATGTTCTAAATCGGACAAAGTTTCGACGAGAAACAACCAGCTCCCATCTTTGCATGCTTTCTCGCGAACCCGGTTACGGATATCAAGTTCGTGCGAATGTCTGGGTGGATTACTGCCAGGAGTTCTAGGTTGAAACCGTGATCAGTTGTTGTCCTCAGAATTCCCAGACAGCTTGTGACGTTTGATGTGGAGCCTTCAGTGTGCGTGGTCAGTGGAGTTTTCAATTTCCACATTTAGGGTACGGTGTGGTTTATATGTGTGGGATGCATTGCTGAGTCGAATATGTACTTACGGTCACTGCTATGCACGTCTTCTGGCTGGTAGGGGATTCTGTTGGCGACTGTGTTCATTGTGAATTCGTGGAGAGCGTTGCCGATATCGTTTGTTTCCTCGGACGATTTCGTGCTGTTTGCATGCAAGGCCCGTTGTGGTCCCCGTCAGTTGCCAGCCCCGCACATCGGAGCTCTACGTTCGCCGCGCGGGTTATTGAAGGCAGCCATGTCTTAGGAAATGTTTGCGAGTTGGTGCACGTTCATATTTGCATTCAGCGACTTCTGCTGCGACTGCAGCGCCAGGGATCGTCACAACTATGCTGAGCATGGCGAGGGTGCTGCTCGTGTTTCTGGCGGTTTCTGTACGACTCCTCTGGACTAGCACCTTGTAGGGCATCTGTTTGCGTTGGGTCGGCCTTGATGTTTTCTTCCTCAATGTCTTGTAGTCTCTCGTAAAGTTCGTCGTTTTTATTGTAAATTCCCGATATTTTATGGCTCGAAATATATGCTTTAACTGATGATGCTACCTCAGTCTCTCTACCACAAACTTTATTGAGGTCCGTTCGTTTGAGATATGAGGAGATTTTTCTTTTAACATCCAAGCGCGTTGTATGCGGCCCCGTTGGAGGTATTCGGGTATCGTTTATTCTGTCTTCAGCTTGAAGCCCTTGATCTCCTTCTCGAGTATGGCGTGTAGCTTCGCTCATTCTTTTACCTGGATCGTGTCGAGCGTTTCGACGACTGTGAATGGTGTTTTGGAGTATATTTCGCCCGGGAGAAGGTCGGTAATATTTTTTTATTCTTGTGGCGATCATGCGGTTGCAACTAGGGAACAATTTGGCGTAGAATGTGCTTGTACCCTGAGTTGGGGGAGAGAAGCCTAGTTGGACAATTTCAAGTAATTTGCGCTGAATTATGTTCATGAGAGCTGATTTCCATTTGAAGTAGTTCGGTTCCGTGAGCTTGGGAGGTCTCTGTCTGAATCTCTATTGAGCGTGTGCGTCTTATATAGTGATTTAGGTTGTAGCAGGTTGTTGCAATGTTGTGGAGCGTTGTGCTTCTTACATATGGTTGTCCTGTTTGACGTCTTCTTCAGCCGGTGGTTTCACAGTGTCTTGCGATTTTTCTTGTTGGGCTTGTCTGGTCCTTTTCTAGAGTTCGCTGTAGACGTCTATTGCACCGTAGTAGTATGTCCGTCTCCGGCGTGGGGATGTGAGGATTGGGGACGGAATGTTGAGTTGCTCGATACGAGTTTGTGTAGCTGCCCCGACTAGGATGAAGGAGAAGACGGGCTCTACGCTTTAATTTGAGGAGCAATGAAATTGACGGGCAATGGAAGCGGCTGTATTTTCACGAAGGTCCTGTGAGGAGGGATTCGTCACATAAAATAGGTACTGTAACAGGACGGATTCTGGGACAAGTCCAAGGATATATCTCAGGACAAACATCTGCGCGATCGCCAGGGAGTAACTTTAGGTACTCAATTATTGGTGGGTATGTAACTGTCCGTCCCATATCTCGACTCTTTATAAAAAGTTGACACCCCCTTTTTTCACTCCATCGACAGATACTTCAGAAAAAGCCAGCTCTGACCCTGCTTTTGGCGCGAATTAAGTCTGCGTGTGCTTAAACTGAAAGCTACTCCCGTCAAAGGACAATTCTACTCCAGCAAAGATTGCAGTTATAAACAAATAGTGGAACGAATACAGTACAGGGAAATGCTATTGGGACTTCACATCTCTTTCAACTCGACCTCCATACTTTTCCAGTGCCGCTCGTCGTTTTGGATCCAACATGCCCAACGACTATAAACGCATCCAACAGGCTATTTTGATCGGTTTCAAGATGGCATATCGTGGAACGATCTGTCAATTAAGCACTGTCTCGAGAACGGTGCTAGTCGCCGCGCATTTCGCCGTTGGTTCTCTCAAGCACCTTAATCCCAACCTACTTCACCTATGGACATTCGTATTGTCCTGCGTCCACCCGGACGCCCTTGCCTTATGATCAAAGACGAGGATTCCCTAATTGCTGACGCTGTAAGATGCTTTGCAATACCACTCTTACCAAGTCCGGCGTTGCAGATCTCGTTCAACACGATATTTAGCTGTTACCTTAAACAAGGCAAGATGAAATTGCCTACAAGGACAGCCGTCCCTCAAAAAATTAGATTGCGGGGTTTGCTGGGCGCCATGACCTTGAGTACAGGGCAGTTCAAATGATTGAGGATAGACGGTTAGCCGCAGTCACAATGCCAGTTGTTTGTGAACATATTGCCATGGTTAATGCCGTATTGCACTGTTTCAACATCAAGGATCCGAGGTAGATTTTTAATATGGACCAGTCCGGAGCATCGTTCGTCAAGGTGACGTGTCCGAGCCTGCGGAAAGGGGTCGGACCTAAACATACTGCATTCATACGGTCGACTGTTCGTACAAAAAGGAACTTAGAGAGAGTCATAATCATGCCTGTAGAGTCTGCGGTCGGCACTAAGTGCAAACCGATTGGGGGGGGGGGTTTCCCGGCAAACAGGCATGTAATAGAGCAGGTGCGAATATGAATAAAACGGGGACCCTTGCGTGCCCCTCACCTCGCACATTTTCCCTATCTCCTTCCGCCTATGCACCCCAACATGTCCATAAGCTGTGATGACTCGAGATCCTTCTTCCCCTTTACTTCCGCGGTCGTGGTCCTATCTCTAATGGGCCCGTGCTGTTGCATCCGCTGGCGTAGTCAGTAGCGTCCCGATGTACAGGTTGCGCCTTGACAGCGAGAGCATCTTTTTCGTTCTTGTTGAGCATGCTCAAGTCGAGAAAAATAAGTTGAAAAGTAGCCTCATTTTGAGGCCACTTGTCTGCACCCTAACTACTGTAGTGCCTATCCGACCGGAGCTCGTCGGTTTCTCATATGTGGGCAGCTCTTTTGTCAGACCGCACCGGGCAGTCTGTCCCTCAGGGAACAGACTTAACCTACGAGCCACGACGAGAAAACGAGGAGTCATCGGTCTC
Organism: Chondrus crispus; assembly: GCF_000350225.1. Taxonomy (NCBI): domain Eukaryota; phylum Rhodophyta; class Florideophyceae; order Gigartinales; family Gigartinaceae; genus Chondrus; species Chondrus crispus. The sequence goes on from NW_005178810.1 coordinate 424,686, forward strand.
CTGTTCACACAGGTTATGGGCACCTTCCGCTACCTTGCACAACTCCACCTTCCCCTCATCTGAAATCAGCAACCCAACCCAAAAAGACCCTACCATCCGATCCCTCCCCCCGCGGAGGAGCCCCAGGCTAAACCCCACTCCCCCTCTTACATATAATCTCACAAAATCTCATCCATCACCGCCTAACAATAAGACAAACCTCACGACAAATCACAAGAAAAGCAACACAACACATCACACAACACACGACACGACAAATACCACAACAAAAAGACAACACATCAACACAAACTACGACATATTCAACATGGACAAACGACCTGACACTCTACGCCTAGACCCCACGAGCTACGGACCGTGGATCGCCGCTACACGAGCAGCAGCACACACTATTAACGCCATCGAACACCTAACAAGCAACTCCAACCAGCCACAAGAAGACACCGATCTTGCCACATTCCAAAGAAACAAAAACTACCTAATCGGCAATCACATCAATCCCCCTAGATAGCCAACCTAATCCTCACCCCCACCAGCGATCCAACTCCCTACCATCTAATCCAGGCTGTCACGTCCCACCTGGACACGACCAACGCCTCAGACTACAAATATCTGAAGCAGCTCGCTGAAAAAACTCATTACCTCCTTGATATGACCTTGGAGCAGTACATCTCTGCCCACGAACAAATCGGGACGAGAATGATCGCAGCACGGTACCAAGAGATCTCAGACCCCAAAACCACCGTCGAATTCCTCATCGACGGGCTGCGATTCAACCCGTCCACCGCCACCACAGGCAGCTCCCTATATGAGATGGCTAGTCATCTCATAGCTCTAGATTCTAACGACACCAAAGATTTCGTACACAAGTTCAGCCGTTTGACCATGTACAGGCAGCCGACGCAACTTCGACTGTCTCACACGCACGGCAACGCAGGAAGCCCAAAAAATCAGAAATTAAGCACCGGCCCAACAATGGCACAACCGCACCCCACTCCGGTACCTCCCCATCCCGAAAAATCCATGCCGCTTCCACATGTCCCTCGGCGTCTCCCGCCCTAGACACACGGACATCGACTGCAACCACGCCGCACACCCCCGTCACCGTACACGCCAGCCGTCACGATCAAAGCCATACCACACGGCACGTGCCGCTCACGGTCACTTTGACTACACCAGAGATACCGGAACGGCCATGGACGACACGACAAGCCAAGCACCCCTCGACGACACTTGTACTTACATCCTCGATTCGGGCGCACAACCCTCCCATATCACAGACCTCTCTACGATACACCAACCAAGGCCGATCCGCCACAAAACAAAAACGGCGACTGACCAGATCGTGTAATGCACTCACGCCGGGCAGACGACGATCAAGACGAATAAGGGACACACGCTCAAGGTTTCAGCCGTCGTTTCCCCGGACATCACCAGCAACCTCCTATCCATCCGATCCATTGCGCAAACCCACGGAAACATCTTCTTCACGTCTAACGCCGCGTACCTCTTCGACAAGCACTCCCGAGGCAAAATCATCGTCACAGCCTCATGGAACCTGCAGCAGAATGACGGATCTGCATTAGATTTAGATTTGGATCACTAACTGCGAGCGCACCACGCTCCGCAGTACTGACGCGCGTGTCCACATGTACCCCCATGTGTACGGGGGCACACGCAACCACACGCGCACACGCGTAATACACGTGTAGGAGGCGCGTACCGCCGCGCGCACAGCACGCGTCGCACACGTGTGCTGTTAGCCCCGACGGCTGACAGCATTACAGCGCGGGACGACCCGCGCTACAGTAGGTTACTACAGCGCACCGGTACTGTAGTATTATGATAGACGATTTGTACAAATTAAATACGAGCGGGACTGGCGGCGGCGAAGGGGGACAAGCACGGACTTGTCCACGACCTACCGCCCAGGTCCGTCTTCCAGCTTAACTAACACGCGCAATCCGCCTTCGCGCGCGTTAACCGGGACTAAGCGGGTAGGGAACACACGCGTACGCCAGCGAGCCTAGATCCGCCTCCGCCCGTCAGCACTGGTACGTTACCCAACGCTGCTCCGGGGCGTCGAGGCGTAGATCGGCCCGCGCGTACGCTCGTCCCCAACCGTCCCGCTCTACCGCGCTACCAGGGCCCGCTTCCCTGTCTCGTTATCTGTGTGTTCTCCCCGTCTTCTCGCTCTCCTCTAGGGTCTCGGTCGAGCTAAAGCATACACCCCTCTACGTCAGGGGGTGTTTACGCTACAGTGGTCTCCCGACCTAGAAGACCCCGGAGTACGTTCTCCGAGAAGACTCCTTAGGCCTTCCGCGTCCGAACTCGTTGACATGAGCCAGGAGTACGAGCCCTCGATCCTCTCCGAAGCGGCGGATCCGAGTCCGGCCGCTCTGCGATCACCATCCGCCACGTCGGGCGATAGCGACGCAGGTCCTCGAGACCGCGAACCGTCACCCGGGTCCTCCGAAGAACAGGCGGCGGCGATGTTCGACTGCATAGCCGCCTACATCATGGAAGTACGAACGTCCCTCCGTGTCGATGTATCGGATGTCGTATACACTCGATGTATAGCCGAACTCCGCTCCCTACGTGAAGGGAGGTTCGATAGAGTAACCCAATCCTTGGAGAATCTCCGAGCGCTGATCGACGAGCTACGCTCGCGGTTAGTGCTCGTCGAAGACTTGCGTCCCGTGTCGCCCGGACCGCCCGGGCAAGGTCGTCCCGAGGGGCCGACCGCTAGGAGACGACCTGAGGGTTGATCCTCCCCGTCCGCGGAACAGTTGGGTGCGTTCGTGCACCTCTCTGCCGAGCTCAACGCCACGCGTCGGCGTCTTCGTGACATGGAACGGAACATGGCCGCAAGACTGCCCGGTGCCCGCACGAGAGGGCCCGGTGGTACCGTACCTCTGAGCGCCGTCGCTACGGACCATTGGGGTCCGGCTGGTGCCGACACCAGCCGGACCGCAGTAGGCAACCGCCTTCCGACGGGCGCGAATAGTGGCTCCGGCTGGGCGATATATACCTTAGCCCGCTGACCACCAAGTCAGTAAAGGTAACCCGAGTTGCTGGAGTTAGATCTCGCCTTCGTCGAAGACCGCTTCCGTTCACGCGACGCGCTTCTCTTCTACGCTGCTAACGACATCCTCTATCGCTCGGGGTTCCATTCCTTTTCCTTATCCTTTTACCTTCTCTATCTCTAATTCCTATCCTTTTCTGTCTCTACCTCTAATTTTCCCTTAAGTGTGTTGGTTCCATTGGAGTCGGTTGCGACCGGTCCGGTGTAGGTGTTTTAGCTATCGGGCAACACGTGGTGTAGCGCTGCTACTGTTTCAAGTTCCGTAGGAAGGCTGTTGTAACGACGCCTCCGTCGAAGGTCTTACTGTATAAGACAGAGTTGGTACCACCTACCGCGATCGCCATCGCGCTGGTGAGGGTGTTTTTAGCCATCGGGCAACACGTCGGTAGTAGCGTTGCTACACGGTTACGATCCCGTCGGGTAGTGCTGAACAAGCCCCCGTCGAAGACCTTGAGTTATACACAAGGTGCTGAAGACGCTCGTCGAGCATTAGCCTTACAACCCGGCGAACCGCGGTTACATCCTCGTAGACAAGCCCAACCCGCACTCGTCGAGCACTCAAGTCTTCACAAGTCTCTACCATCATTATCCTCCCGGGCCGGGCATCTTTCCTTAACCCCCCCCGTCGTAGTTGAGCTACCGTGGGCCGCAAGCCCACACAAGGGGAAAGGGAGTCTCGAACGCACCGTAGCGCGTGCCATCGGCAGTGGTTGTTGCTGTTGCTGTTTTTCTTCTTTTTGTTTGACCGTCGGATTGTGTTCGCGGCCTGCCAAGCACATTGCACTACAGGGGGTTCCCTTTCCTTTTCCTTTATTTACCTGTCCTTTTCTATCTCTAATTATACCTATTTTCCCTTATCTTGTGTTGGTGCCATCGGCCTCGGTTCCGACCGAACCGGTGTAGGTGTTTCGAGCCATCGGGCGGCACAGTTGGTGTAGCGCTGCTACTTTCATTTCATCCCGTTGGGCTGCGTTGCGACGCCCCCGTCGAAGGCCTTGTCGCGTTACAAGGTGTCGAAGAAGCTCAACGAACGTTGGACTTACAACCCAGTGGAATCGGGGTACCTAAGAACGCGCCCCACCCCACACTCGTCGAGCAGTTCTCTTCGCAAGTCTCTACCACATCGATCCCGGGCCGGGCTATTTCTCTGTGCCCACCTATCAGGGATCTGAGGTACTATGAGTCGCAAGCTCGTTTAAACGGAGAAGGGAGAGTCGTAAACTCCGTAGAGCTGTGCCGTCGGCAGTTCTTCTTTTTGTTGCTGTTGTTCTTTTTGTGGGACCATCGGATAGCGGTCTCTGCCTGACAGGCGCATTGCACTACAGGTATTGTCCGATAATACATCCCCCGCTACCGGAGGCGAGCACGGGAGCTCCTGTAGTGCCGATACAGGAGGGAGCTTACGTCGAGTCCTCGGAAAGCCCGACGTTAAGAGAACAAGACACCGGGACAGCCGATGTCCCGGTGAGGCGTAACGATGGCGACGGGGGCAACGACGACCGAAAAGATTCGGTCGACCCCCTGACTCCCGCGAGCCCAAGGTCGCCGGAGAAAGGTCCGTGTCGTACGGACTCGAATAATCCGAGGGGCGTCACTGATCCGCGGACGCCCCAAGGAAGGGGGAGAAGGAAACGCAAGCGGGGCCAGCACTGAAGTCGAAGGCCCCCGGCGGAACGACCTCCCCGATAAGGTCGCCCCGAAGGTTGTCGACGGCGTCATTTGCCTTATGACGTCGAAGATTTACAACGTCCTCGGCTCGATAGCCACAGAGGGAAATGCATTTAAACCCCGCACGATCGCCGTTGATACGTGCTCGGGGTATAATCTGGTGAGGAAGGCCGACCTTCCCCCCGATTGGATGCGATACGTCGTGCACGACGCACCTCTGTCGCGATTGGCAGGCGCGAATAGCAACCCCCTCAAGCTTTCGGCCGTCGTCCGCCTGGCCGTGCGGTTGAGGAACACGGTGTTCCGAATTCCGGTCGAAGTCGCGACCAGCTCGCTGTGCCGGTCCTCCTCGGCACGGCCTTCATCGATACGCACGTGCGATGTATCGACATCGAAGCTCAACGAATGGAGCTACGCCAAGGCGGTTCCGTTGCCATCGTCGACGGAAAGGGGGAGTCGACTCCCCCTACCAGGCGACACGGGCCACACACGGGTCGGCCAGACGTACGCGAGGAGGCCCCGCAGGCGATCGGAATCGCCCGCTGAGTTACCATCCCCGCGATGTCACAAGCACGCGTGCGTGCGAAAACCGCGGGGAGGGGCCTTGTGTTCCTGGAACTCAAGCCCTCACTCCAACACCGACATGGAGTGTGTCGTGCACTGGGGTCGCGGTGTATAACCCCAAGGCAGAGCACGCGTGTTCGGAACGCGGGTTGTACGGGAGACCACCCGGTGATAACCGGCAACGGGGTCCGGGCGCGATCGGCGCAGTAGGTAGCAAAAAGGAGGGGTAGAACAGGGGATCGCCCAGAGGGGGCGGAGCGGTAGGGACGTCTCGCGCGGTAGAGCGGTTAGTATCCTCGGTAGCAGCACGCGCGGTAGAGCGGTTGGGATTCGCGGTCGTAGATGGGCTCGCGTGGTGTAGCACGTTATGTGCTAGACCGGCGCGAGGCTACTACCGCGGTTCCAGAAGCTTAGGAAAAGAACCCAAGGCTTCGTGTCTTCTTTACTTAGGGTCGAGCGTCGACTATATACTAGTCGACGTCGTAATAATAATAATAATTATTATTATTAATTAATTAATTAATTAGAACACGGCAATAATTACCGGCGTACCAGCCTCAGCGCTGTACAGTACGCAATTCCCCCTGTATAGGGTTATGATACCCGCCTACACGTGGGAATCGACACGCCTAGACGTGGAGTGACAGACTGTCCGTACTTCGACAGGGCTTACACCCGGCCATGCCTGGGTGGGTAGTTACACGATTACACGTGGTACATGTACACGATCATACGTGGGTAACACGTGGGATGCGCACCCGGGAGGGTGGCATCCAGCGTATGCCTCGCGATTGAGGGAGGCGTAACAGTGCACTACATAGCCCCCCTCTCAGAGTAGAGCGTCCCCGCGAACTGTATTTCCGGCGATTTCGCTAAGTATGCGTACAGTATCCCGGTCGATGACCGCCCTGATTTCCGCCTAGTGGCATACAGTATCTCGGGTGGATGCCCGAATTGATTTCCGCCAAGTGGCGTACAGTACCTCGGGCAGATGACCGAATCGATTTCCGCCAAGTGGCGTAAGTGTCCCGGGTCTAAGCCCGATATGACCCGTCGGCGGAGCGGAAGGTGTTCCGACTACGGGGTGGTCCAGTATGTTCGTACGCCTCGCGAGTGTAGCCGGCGAGTATAGTCAGCTGGTGTCCGATGCAGGGTGCCATGTACGCGGGGATATACGCCCGAGATGGCGGAGTGTGGCCTCGACCGAGCGAGTTGTGGGGGCGAACCATGAGCGACGCCCCCCTCCTGTTCGAGAGGGCTCCCTTCCTCTCGGCGGAGGGTCTGCGAGATCCGGAGCTAGTCCGTACGTACGCCACTGCGTCGGGCGAGCTCCCGGGTGGCCTTAGTTTGCAAGCCGTGTTCTCCCGCGATTTTACCCACCGATTGGTCGTGGAGAGGGAATTATTGCGCCCCGAGTTTCGGCGGTCGGACGCCGAGTCGCGTGAAGCGTTCGTGAGTTTTCTACGGCAGCGCATTCGCCGTACGCCGTGTAATCGGTTGGTCCCGCGAGCGTGGGGGCTCGACACGTGGGCGTACAGGTCGGAGGCGGACCGGGGTTATGTCGCTAGTTTACGGCGGGTAATGGAGGGTCTCCGCGATAGGGAGGAGGTACCCTCAGTCTCGTTGATGGCCTGGGACACTCCGTTGATGCCCCCCGGCTATGACGTCGAATTGGAGAGGCGGCGAGATCCCGTGATGCATGGGAAGCTGAAATTCGAGCGTCGTATGAGAAACCGAATGGGGGTATTCATCGCCTATGAGTGGGTCAAGGTAACCTCGTTGGAGCGAGAGACGTTGCACACTCGGTACCCCGAGGTACCGACGTGGTTTGATCAGTATGAAGTCCCGGCGGACTTCATAGCTGAGCTCCCTCCGTGCCTAGTGTACTATGGCCTCGGCATGATGGAAGATCCTCAGTCGCCAAAATGGATGGTGTTCCTGAGTGAGTGGATCGCGATTATAGCCAAGCGCTTCATCTGGTCCACGTATGATGGGCGCCTGTATGTCCTCCCTACGGCCGTGGTGGAGTGGTTGCGGAGGCACGACCTGACGAGGGTGCTGGGGTCGGCGGCGCTACAGGAGCGTCTACTCGCCCTGTTGGATATCCACGACAGTGTTGACTGGCCTCGGGTTCCGTATAACCAAGGGCGCCATTATGACAATCATCGCGTGAGGAATCACTCCCCAGGTCGGAGGTATGATGCCGGCACCCCGCTAACGGGCAACTGGGTGCGTATCGCGGCCGGGACCTTGGACGTCACCCAGCCCGAGCTGGCCACTGGGGGTGGTGTCGGAATCACGCGCGTACGAGTCCGGGAGGAGACTCCCGGGGGCGATCCCGAACGCGGGGCTCGAGAGCCCGTGCAGGTGAGGGCCAAACACGGCGAGCGTGGAACTTCGGCGGATGTTGTGATGGCCGAAGGTGAGGCGACCGGGACGCGCGTAGGGGCCCCGGTCGCGGAGGGACGCCATCCGACGGAGTTGTCGGAGGCGGACTTGCGGGTGCTCCTGCGCAACCCGCGGATGCTGGCTGCGGTACGTCGCCTTGTGGCGGACGGCAATGCAGAAGAGGGCGCCGTGGCACCTCGGAGCGCGTCGGCCTCAGCGGCCGTCTCCCCGGCGAGGGAGACGCCCCTACGCGTTGTGGCGGAGGGCAATTCCGACAGGGTCGTCGAGAAGGGAACCTCTGCTTCCCCTACAACGAAGAAGGAGGGCGGTGTAACTCCTGGCGAGCCTCGCGAGGTGCTGCCGGAGGAGGAAGTCGGGGACTATGTGGAAGAGGTCTAGCCCGCGTACGCGTCGCTGTAGTCCTCCATATGCGAGTTACGCCCTCGAAAGTGCGAGTAATAGTCCCTCGATTGTCGAGTTACGCCCTCGAGAGTGTGAGTAATAGTCCCTCGATTGTCGAGTTACGCCCTCGAGAGTGCGAGTAATAGTCCCTCGATGGTCGAGTCATTTAGTGCCAGGCCTCGAACCTGCGAGGTAGTCTAACTCGCCCCACGGAAGTGGGGACCGAGAACCTGAATAAACCTCGTTACATGAGGGGAAGCCGCTAGATCCCGACGTGCGGACGAGCGCGCGGTACACCCTCTCAGCGCTGTACACGTGGCGTAGAGGGAAATCCGCCTTCAGTTGGCGAGTTCTATTTTTCTCACGTCGGTGAGTCTCATTCGGACCTCACTTGGCATACCCTCGTCTTGGCCTGTCCTGTCCTCTCCCTGGCGCGGGTCAGGGAGTAGGTCGCCGGGTCTTGCCTTGCGATCCCCGAGCGTCTTGCTTGGCTGCCCTCCTCGAGCGAGCGAGTCCTTGTATCCTCCCGGGGAGGTGGTCTACGCCTCACCTTAACGGGGGTTAATAATCCGACCCCTTCCCATTTCCTCGGCGAATCCCGACGTCGTGTATACGAGAATTTCCTACTCGGGGGAAGAGGTCGGATGCCCTCCGACCTGCGAACCGACAAGTCCCGTCTCTCTCTGTAGTGCAATGCGCCTGCTAGGCAAAGACCAAGGTCGGACGGTCCAACACAAACAACAGCAACAAAAACAACAACTGCCAACGGCACAGCGCTACGGAGTGTTCGAAGCTCCCTGTCCTCTTTAAGCGGGGTTGCCGCCCGCAGTAGCTCGGATCCCTGATAGGGGGGGGCAAAGAGAAGGGCCCAGCCCGGGATCGGTAAATGGTGGTAGAGACTTGTAAAGGCAACTGGTCGACGAGTTCGGAGGGGTGTTTAGGTAAACCTGGTCCGATGGGTCGTAAATCCAATGCTCGAAGAGCGCCTTGTACACCTTATACCCTTGATAAGGTCTTCGACGGGGACGTCCCAACGTAGCCCGTCGGGAAAGAAGAAAACGTAGCAGCGCTACGCCGTCGTACTGCCCGATGGCAAAGTACCAACAACGGATCGGTCGCAACCAGATTCCGATGGAACCAACACTGAGAAAAGCACCACTGGTGCACCAACACAAAAGCCCGATGGCAAATGACGTCACGTTGCGGATCGCAATCCTACAGAGTGGGACCAACTCAAGATTAAGGGAAATTAGGATAGGGAAACAAAGGAAAAATGGATAAGGAAAAAGCGGACCCCCGAGCGCAAAGGATAAAGTAATCTGTAGTTAAAGGGAATGTCTTGTGAAAGACGGACTTCAACCAAGGCGATATCAAACTCTGGCAACTCGGGTTGGTTTATTGACTTGTTCGGTCATAGGGCTAAGTTATATAGAGCCCCGCCGGGGCGAGTACAGTAGCTCCCGGCTCTAGATTCTAGATCTAATTAGTAAATAAAATTAAATAATTAAAATAATCGTGCGCTTCGTCGCACACGCGTGTCCCCCAACCCCGGACTACAGTATCCAGTTTTTTTTCCTTTTTCACTTCCTTCGTCCCCCCTACCCGAGACGGGTATTGCACTACATATCCCCCTTCTGAGCGCTCTCGCGCAGCGGCTTCACTCCCTTGCTTCCCAACTTCTTCCTTTTTCTTCCGACCATCGGTCGCCGCTCGCGTGAGAGTAAGACGATCTCCATGTTTCCTTCATCGGATCCCACTGTCGGACATACTGCCTGCGGTCGCCGCGGTGTGGGCTTCTCACACACGCCTTCCATTCCCAGCGACCTTCCTTCTATACCCGGACTTCCCCCGAACACCAACGTTCCTGAACCGGTCTTTCATCCCGATCTCCATCCTTCATCAGCCCCTTGTCGATATCCCTCACTAGCCCAGCTTCAAGGTAAATCCATGCGCGACTATCCCTTACTGTACGCGGCCACTCCTTGGTTTTCCGCCATCGACGTGCGCGACGTCACTAACATCGGGCGCGACTTTGCCGACGGTGCGGGGATGTTACCGGGTCACCTTCCCCTTCAAGCCATTTCCTCCTACGATTGGCGTGCCCGTGTCGCCATTCCCCCTTCTATCCTGCGTCGTTCCTCCCCTCGTGGCCGACAGGGCCTATCCCTGCGGTTCATGGAAGCCGTCCTCGACCGCCTCGACCTATCCCTATCCGATGCCCTCATCCCTCCGTCCTTCGGATGTGACACGTGGAAGTTTCGCACGGAGGGGGAGCGTGATTACCTTGACAACCTCCTCAGCTGGACACGGGGTAACCCCGTGCTCGAGGCGGACCGCCTGTGGCATAACCAACTGACGGTGACTAACGATGCCCTGTCATACACGCGCGCAATTCTCCCCCTCAATTTCCGATATACAAAACGCGGGAACATCCCCTTCTTCCAGCATACGGTCCAATTCGAGCGTAAGATGAGATCGGACACGGGATATTTCCTAGCTTACCAAATGGTTGAGGCGGGGGAAATTGCTCGGTCACACTATCCCACCCGGTACCAGCAACTACCCTCGTGGTGGGGACAATTTGAGGTCTGCCAAGGGTTTTGGGCAGAGCTCGGTCCCATCCTTACCTACTTTGGAAGCCATCTCACTGATCCTCGTCACGGGTTGTGGGTTGTCTTTTTGACGGAGTGGTGCGTGAAGGTAGCCGCCACCTTGCTCTGGGAGGCGTACGATTGTGGCGGCTTTGGTATCTTCCTCCGAAGCTCGTCGAGCTCATGTGCCTTTTGGACTATACTGTGCCCTTGGGCGGAGCAGACACCGACTTCGAACTGCACTCCTTACTCGAAAAGATCAATCAGGTCGACTGGGATGTTGTCCCCCCTATCAACTCATCCCGATCCTTCGCGAGGCGACGCCCGTCCTTTTCTCCCGGACGAAGTCACAGTGCGGCGGGTGACTTTGTCTGGTTCAACCCTTGGACATCCGCCTTGTGCTCTCCCTCCGAAGCGCGCCTCAGTCGCCAATTCGGCAACCAAGTTCCAACCCCTGACGTAGCTCCCATACGAGCCGTAGATCCCCGCGCAGACGACGTTTGCCCCCGACCGTCTGCTCCAGATTCCCCTCTCCCTGCAGCCCCTGCTGCTGCTCCCGATTCCCCTCTCCCTGCAGCCCCTGCTGCTGCTCCTCCTGCTGTCGATATCCCCTCGGCAGGGCATACCGAAACTCTGTCGGTTAGGGAAGCATTGTCTTCCCCACCGTCCCCATCAATTCCCAAAAAGAGCGACGGAGCCATTGACACCTACTGCACATTGCTCCGCGCTCATGGCATCGAAGGTGAAGCTCTCCAAGGAGCTTCCCTCGATGATCTGCGAGTCCTTGCTCAACTCGTTACCTCACTCCCAAAGGAAAAATCCTTGGGTGTGCCGCCCCACTGACCTGCCACTCGGACGACTCCCACCCCCTGATCTATTCTCCGATTATTACCCGTTTGGGGTGACGTCTGGTTATCGACGTCACCCGGTAGCTATTGGATAATAAAATGAATCACCTGCGTATCCCCCGTTACCTTCACTTTCCTCCTCTTTTTTTTGTATGCGCCCCGTCGCCGCGGTCGCATCTTCCTCTTTCCACCAACTTCCTCCTCTTTTCCTCATTACGGTCTCCCTTCTCTTGTCCATTTTCCGTGCACCTCTGCTACTGCAGCTGCACATCCCCTATTACCTTCTCTTTTCCTTGCACAGCCCTCCTTCTGCCATCGTGTTGCACATCTCCTTTTTCCACCTCCTTCCTTTCACTTTCCCATCTCTCCGAGTTTGTCCTCGTCTCGTACTGTGTTCCTCCCTTGGGGACTAATTTATCTCTCCGGGTCGCCTCATCGGCCGGCTGGGATACACGTTGTACCTTTCAGACTGAAAAAATTAAATTGTCGCAGCGGCATGGATGATCGGTCAGACTGTAACACTCGAGAATGTGAGCAGAGGTCCTCATTTTGCTCCCATTGTGCGTCTCCATTTAGCTCTGTCGCCGACAGCTGCGCGATCGCCTGTAATTCTCTTTTCTTTCAATTCTTCAGGCTCTTCGAGGCGATTCTCGCTATCGCAGCGGGGTGGCTGTCGCCATCGTCGAGGTTGCCGTTCGTGTCGAGTCAATACGAAATTGCGTTCGTCATTTTGCCGGTGATTTCGTTTTCGACGGTTCTCGGTGGGGTCGCGGGCGAAGGTGTCTTTGAGGCGTAGGATCCATGTGGATCGTCGTCGACGATTTCCTCCTTTTTCTCCTCTTTTTACAGCATACGTCCCGTTCCAGCTGAATGGCATCCACTCTCTTATGTTGTTGTTAGCGTATGAGGCGGCGCGAGCGACGGTGTCATCAGGATCGCGAGCCGGCGGCTCTTGCGTGGGGTCCTTGGTTGGGATGTCCTCACAAACAACCGCTTCCAAGGAGGACTGATGCGGCGGAGGTTTGTCAAGATCCTCCCTCCTTGTAGATCCCGATGTCCGGAGGTGGCGACGTCTGCGACTTGTGATTTTTTCTTATTTTGTCAATATCCTCCCAACGGAGTTGAGTGGAAGGGTTCCTTCTCTTTCTGGAATTTTATCCGAGTCCAGACAAATATACAGCCGCTTCAGTCGGGTTTAGTTTGAGGCTTGTAAATAGTACCTGCCAGTTCCGCTGGTGCAAATGTTGCATCGTGAACGACACAACCATACTGACACACGCGTCCGCACGTCGTGTCGCTTAACCGTCCGGAAAACCCTTTGAATCAGGGCCTCGGCAGGTGCGTGGGACTGCGCTCCTGTAGTCCCGGGCTCATACGTCTTGACAACAGCAGCAATTAAGATATCGATCACTGCATTTCCAGGCTCACATCGCCCGACAACTTCAAATAATAATTCCGACGGCCCGTCGGAGCACGACCTTCTTTGAGACGCTCTCGTCCTGAGAGAGGGCTGCTACCACAGTCGAAACGCAACGGAATTCCGCCATCGGCGTGTGGGTGTAACACGGGAGATCTGTTCAACCGACCCCTTGCAAGGGTCGGGTGGGTGATCCTTCGGTCAAATAGCTGCGTTGTAACGCACACAAAAACAAAAAAACAAAATGTAAGTGCAAGTGGATGACGTCGTCTGGACAGAGCGAACCTTCTCTGTGCTCGCAATTCGTCTGTGCACTTGTCCCAAAAATACTCAGCGTCCCGTGCGCTCGTCCGCGACACTCTTTCCTTAAAATAGAATAAAATTCCGAGTGGTGTCCTGTGTTCCCCTCCGGCTGCGCGACACTTGTCGATCTTCACGGGGTGTTGTTGCGGTGTACTCGGAGGCGTCCGGAAGTAACATTTCCCAAATCACACCCCGGAGTATCTAGTGGCTCATTCGAGGTCTTGTCCGACGGCAAATATTCGTCCTTCGGACTCTCCCCGTGAGTCGTGTCGCGTCCCTTCATCCTTGCGAGGTACGCTCCTTCCATGCCTCCGACACTCGTTCCTGCCACGCCTTCGGCCTTCCCAGTAAGGTATATGGACATCTGAAAGATGTTTGTTGGATGCATGGCCCTGGAAATGCTCAATAGATGCCTCAAAGAGACACTGTTTAAAGATAACTTTTGGATGTTGTTTGGATGCCCTTTAGATCTATTTTAGATCTTAGTTGGATCTTTTCAGGTACATTTTGGATGTTCATTGGCTCAGAACAGATGCATTCTGGATACATCATGGACGCTTGTGTACGCGGAGTCTGCCCCAATGGTGTTATGACAAGTGGTGCATTTGCGATGGTGCATTGAAACATACCCAAATTTGACAAGTGTCATTAGGAGAACGCCCGTTGCACAAGATAGATAGATTGATCCGATTGGCTCTTGTTAGCTCATCTTTCATTGGCACTATTGGTTTACAAATGTTTTTTCATTCTCATGTTTCCTGTCACTGTTGTACTTTCTGGATTCCCTGAGATTTCCTTGTGGGCGCGCGCATCTCTTCTTCCGCGGGGACGAAGAAACTGGGGCGGCCGGGCGGGCTAGGTTACAAGCGCCGGTTCATAGAGGCAGCGCCCATGCCTTCCTTCCTGAAGGTTGGCGCGCATCCGATTTTGGCTGCGAACACGTCGCGCGACGCCCCCTCCAAGAACGTTCTTCGCGCGAAAGCACATCGCGCCTTCTCCGTCCCACATGCGTGCGAATGGGAGCGCAGCAGTACCGACGTCTCCCCTGCCACGCTCCGCACGGCCGTGCGTGACCTGCTCACGGCCCAAGCCAACGCACGACTCGCAACCGCGCAAGCCCTGCGCATGCCGCCGTGCGCCACAGTGCCGTGCTGGACTCTCTTCCCGGCTCAAACAAAATCGCCACTCGTCATCACTCAAGCGCGGCACATCCCGCCGCGCTTCCCTTCGGCAGCAGCACGGACCTTCCACGCCCCATGCGTAACGCGGACGCGGCCTCCCTGCGCTCAGTAATTTTTCGCACCATATATTATTCCTGTTCAATAGTTGTCTGCGAGGTCAATGTATAAGAAAAGCCATTGAAATGACACGATAGTTAGTGAATGTTTCTTGCAATGCAACCATGTTCAAATCAAAGAAATGAGTAACGCACAAGTAGTTATACGAAAACCCCAAAAGGAAAGTACATCAGACATGACAAGAGCAGCAGTGCATAGAGATGTATTCTGTGTCAAATAGAGCAATATTTGTCAGGAGCTCTAGCGTCCCGAAATATCTGATTGATTACGTACCAGAAAACGTCTCAGTTATGCCAGCGATTAGAAGGGAGGCACATATTTGCAAGTATCTGCAGTGCCAGAGTGAGCGGACCGGAGCGACTGCCGTTCCGGTAAAGTGAGTATTGTACCATGTAAAACTGTGGAAATCAACAGATGCGACCGGAAAAGACAAACGGACCAATACCACAGGTGTCAGTAAGAGAGTTATGGGTTGAGAAGATCACTACAAGGAGTTTAGAGCAACGTCCAATCTTATCACCTGAGTCAACGAAATTCACGCGCGATACCACAACCACAACTGAAACTGGAAATGACCCCTTTTCTACTTAACGATTCTCCTGATTCCCATCAAATCTTGTTTTGGTATGTCTCGAAAGTAGTAGCTTGATTTGCGATCAACAAAGTACGTGCGGTCACCAATATCCATAAACCCAAACAGCCTGTCGATGCAAGTGCATGTTTCCAAAGTTCGCAGTTTCCCGCGTCTCGAGTGCCCATTCTTATATAGCAGTTCCATCTTCTCATCCCTTATGATATCATATTCCCAATCGACGCGCACGAGGAAAAAAGTTTCAGTTATGTTTGACTCATCTACGAATACTGCAACTTCCCAAATCTCGTCAACGTATCCGAAAACGGCCTGTACCGGGCTTTCACAATGTGCGCTCGAATCAGTGCTTTCATTCTCCGATTGAAACAACCCAACGACGCAAAAATTTTGTCTTGCGGTTCCGTCTCTCTCCCGGCGACGAAACTCCGTAGCTGTTTCAATCGTGAACTCGCCGTCTTCCCGTAAAAGTTTCACTTTACTGTGAAGCCTTAGTCCACCTAGCCTGCAGTGCGCATAAAACTCCTCCATGTTTGCCCGAAAGAACGCCAAGGCCTGGTCGCGACAACCAGCACTTTTTGTCTCCACACCCGCATGACTGGCTCGCGTCTCGAAGAAAGAGGAGACTGGTCCGTTCGGAGTTGGACCCTGATGGATTCCACCAGACAGCAACTTCAGGCACAGAAGGGTATGGCTTTTGTGGAACAAGTTCGTCTCTGGATGCTTACGTGACATTGCTCTTCCCCCCATCTCCCCAACAAAGCGCTCCATGAAGAACTGCGAGACATTTCGCAATGGACCGCATTCTCTCAAAATTTCCTAGAGGTGTAGTATGGCATGAGTGGTGGGGGTGAAACAAAATGAATGCCGCTTGCTTTCATGGAACACAGTTGTGAAGAGTGCATGCAGTTTCTGTACAATTTTGCGAAGCTGAATCGAATCCGTTCTCCGCGGCGACGCATCTTGAACGATTGTCAGCATCTTGGAAGTTAGATGCCACAATGTCTGCTGTCTTCTGTCCAACGCCGCTGAATGCCACACAATGGAGGCGAAGTAAAGTCCAAAGTTTTTGAAATCTTCAGCTCGAAAATGGTTAAGATTTCCCAAGCTTGTTGGTGGACGGCCCCAAAATTGCGGAATTCCTCTGTGGTTGCGAGACAGTGCAACATTAACGAGAGCAATCTCACTTGTGGTCAAGATGTAGGACGTGTGCAAATCTTGATGGCGCTTATGGGAGCCAATAACCAGGAACACCAAGTGCCGAACCCAACCCAACAAACAGAGATGCATAGGATCATACGGTAAGGAAAAAACGAAATCCAACGAAAGGCGCGCGATCAGGGGTCTTTTCTTGATCCCCGTAGCTCGCAGAACCGTGTCTTCCTGTCGCCAGACGGACGCCGTTTCAGAAGAGGTTCTCCGTTCTGGGCATTCTAATTCTATCCAACACTGATCTTCCCATATGCCATTCCCTCCAACAGCTTCTTTACTGCACCTCTCCGATCTGACAGGGACAGCGTACAGAGAGCCGCATACAAAGACGGCTTTTTTGTGGCAATTCCGGCAGAAAAGTTTTGCTCTGTGTCCCATAAAACCGAAAAGCTTGCTTGCGGCGGGGAAGTCCGCAGTGATAAAAAGGACGAATGCGAAGAGCTTCCGGGTTCTGCCGTCCCAACACTTCACATCCATTCCTTTTTCCAGGTTCACGAGGTCGTCCACAATTGAGACTAAAAAGCTCTCGAAAAACTCAGGATTATGTGAACCAGGAATAAAACCGGTGACGAGAGCATTTGCAGCCTGGCCGCGATGTGAGAAGTTCAGATTCAGAAGCTTGAAGATGATAGGCCAACAGGTTCTTTTTCCTTCACTTGTACCACAAAGTTCGAAACCATCTGTGGACATGACCATGAAAACATAGAGTTCACCGTCTAGATCCCACGTGCCTAAGCGCTTACGAAACATTCGGCGAAACAAAGCGCCGTCGTAGTAGTCAGAAAAAATGTCGACCGGTTCTAAACTCATTGCTAAATGGGCTTCCTGACATCCTTTCTGAAACTGAAGGAAAGAATATTCCTCGCGGCAGAGAGCTTTTAGTTAGTCAGAGACGTTGCTCGTCCAGAATCGTGCTGATCCGATCCTCTGTCTGCAATCGGCATTTGGACATGTATTTCTACGAGACTGAGACCTAGTCGCAGCGAAATGTCCGCGTGGACACATTGGGACGTGGTGCTTAGGCACATCCGCTCTTCTATTGATATGTCTCATAAGCACGTCATATGAGAACCGTGTCCTTACAATTGACGTCTGCAAAGCACTTCGTATACATCGGGTGGAAGCTTGGCCCAATTCCAGAACATGAAGAAGTTCCAAAATTCCCTTGGATTCAGACTCCTATAAATTCCAATTTGTATCAGCTAAACGTTCGGTTCGGGTGCTTTCTGAGTCATGGGATGACGTCTCCATCTCAGACAGCGGCAGTTCATCGTACCTGTCAATTTGTCTTTCGGGCACTTCACTGATCATCCACTCAGACGAGTCTTCGACACTTGGCGAATGCTCTTCCACGCATACCTCTTCAGTCCATTCGTCAATCTCTCCTGTGCTGCTCTCATTCACGGAAAAGTGTGGTGCAAAACTCGACTGTGAGGAAGATTCGTCTATTGAAGCTTTCTCATGTTTCCACTCTTTCAATCTCCTTTTTCGGGAACGTACATACAATTCGCCGCGCGTCCGAATGATGCCAAGCACTTGTTCCCGTCTACGTTTGAGATACCTTCTCGGCGAGTGGCCGGTAAAATCGTTTTCATTCATAATACAGACAAGGCTTACGTGTTAGGGGGAAGGAGGGTGGCGAAATGACAGCTACTGTGGACTTGGGAAGACGCATTGGCTATAATTTGGGGTAGAGAATTCTGAATAATGAGAACCAAACGAAACAAATTTTGATCCCTCATCAAAGCGGGAAATGCCATTGAGGGCGCTTTTCTTTCGTTTCGAGTGAAACGAAACACTTCATAAATGCTTTCTCCGCAGCAGCTTATCCAGATTTCTTGCCTTCATTCCTGTCATCATTCATGTGAAGTAAATTCATAACTTCGATTCTGCTGTTTTTCTTAGTAGAATGGATGGACCCAAAGAGGAAGACGGATGTCTCATGGAACCATCCAGGAGAGAAGCGCGTCGCGTGAGGAAAAATGGAACAATCGGGTCGCAGCGACCCATACGTGAGGTGTTCAACAACGCATACCTCTCTTACATGGAGAAAAGCGGTGATGATTTCCAGCTTTTGTCAGATTCGACGATCCGTGGTGCTTTCAAACGGGTTCGTCTTGTGTTGTATGGGAGCGGAAAGTTCGGCATGGAGTTACCCAAGGGGAAGTTTCCTTACAAGGATCTAAAGTATGAGCACGCCGGGACTTTGGCGACGCTCCGAAACAATCTCGAGAAGCGCATTCCAGACCTGAAGCTTGCCCATAATCAGTGGGCCGCCGATGCAATAATCCAAGAGGTTCTGCGTCGTGACAAAATCTACAGGAAGAAGAAATCAAAAATGCCATCAGATTCGTGTGGCGGTGAGAGGGAGCAAGGAAACATGAGTCCACAGCAGTGCGACGACGACCACCGTCACATCTTAAGGACTGAACCAGTGCCAGGTGATTCTCATGGTGACCGAGTTCAACGGAGTACAGAATTCGAGCAAGGAACTGATAGTGATGACATTCATCATGAAGATGCTTCAAGAAGTCGGGTCCATGATGGTGAACGTGTTAAGGCAGGTCGAGGAACATCCCGTGATAGACATTTCGACGAAGATTCACATCTTAAAGTACATCACCCTACCGCGAACACAAAGGGTAAAAACGCAAGACGTGTCCACAACCGACTTCCGGGGTTGATCTTGGGTGTCGTGAAAACGGTGATCTTGGTCAAGGGGTTTTTGAGGATGGAGGCGATAATCTCCAGGACGTCCAGCCGTCGGTCCGAGTGCGTAATAAACGCAAACGAAATAACAAAGGAAATGCACCTCTGGCGACGACATCATTCAAACGCCCTCGTCGTCATACCAAGAAGTAGCATGGTACATTACGCAGTCATTCATTTTGTATGACTATGGGTCGCGGCAAATAACTCCTCTTCTTCATGAATAAAGAACTGATCGGTTGATTGCCCGCGTCATCCACGGCGACCCCGTCCCCACCAACGTCCTCGCCCGCGTGCACGGCGGCATCGCCCTCATCGACATGCGGGGCGCACAGGGAGATGCCCTCACGCTCGCCGGAGACGCCGTGTACGACGTCACAAAGGTCGTGCAGAGCCTCTCCGGATACGACCACATCCTTGCCGCCGTCCCCGCCGACGCTTTTGTCGAGGCCAGGTGGAGGAGGGCGCAGGGCGTCGTCAGGAGGTATGTGGAAGATTCGTACGGCGTGGATTGGGGAGACGTCGTGCTGGTTGTGTGTAGCTTGTTCACGAGCTTGATCCCGTTGCATGAGGGCGCACGGAAGAAGAGATTGTTCGCGAGCGTGGCGCGGAGACTGCTCGAGTGTGTGCTGTGTGGGAGGACGGGGGAGGAAGACGTTGTTAAGGAGGTTGCGGGAGTGCTGAGGGAGGAAGTTTGTCGAGTAGATAGTGGAGAGTCTTGCTGCTTAAGTGGGTAGCCACGCGCATTCGTAAAAGCCCTTCTGCAATGAATGAAACAGAAAGCTTCCGGGCACTGGGGTAATTTATTAGTGCCCGCACATCTTGCATTGTTCATGACATTTGGCTAGAATGTGTTGGCAAAGGAACAGCTCACGCAGGCACGCTCCTTAGTTGGGAGACGTGATCGGGTCGGACATGCGTAGACGTATCCGAGCTGTCCTGTCTTCAAACGTCCTTTTGCGCTTCTCAAATTTCCCCCGTTTTTGATGTTTTTTTGGATGGATCAAGAGACTCCCTTTGGGAACCCCCATCCTCTCAAACCGCAACAGTCACGGCTCCCGTCTCCCACCCCCTCACGCCATGCCAGAACAGGCAGCCGTCCCCGACCAAGAAGCCTCGCCGCCCGATGCCGCAGAGCAGGGCAACGTTGAACAATCGACTGCGACCGAAAGCCTCGTGGCATAAGAACCACCGCATGTCCACGCGGATACGTCTGAGGACCCCGCGATCACTCCCATCACAGCGGCATCCTTCCACCCGCCCGAAGTCGTCTCCAACGTAAAGGGCGTGTCTGCGGACGTCTCGCTCGACCGTGGCGCCCCCCTCGACGTCGACGTCGTCTCCGACCCGGATCACACGCACGCATCCCAGCCGCTCTCGGGGCCACATCGCGTTCCGGACGTCGATCGCGACCCCGACGCGATCCTGGGCAAGGAGGACCCCATCGATGTCGACGGGACGGAGGATAGCTTCGACGAGGCCGACGACGATGACGTGGCCGACGTTGTCGATGAAGACGTCGATGAGGACGACGCGAACAGCGCGAGTGAACATGAGGATGGGAAGAGGGGACATGCAATTGATTTGACGGAAAGTGTCGAAGGAACCCCACAGACGAAGAGACGCGACATGGGGGATGTGGAGGAGCACTTCGAGGTGGAAGAGGAGGTGCACGAGGAGGGCAGTGAGCACGAGGATGCCGAAGAGCATGAGGACGGCTTGCACACCCCGTCAGATGGGGGCCATGGCGAGGATGACGCCGCTAGCTCGTATGCGGACGCCGCGGATGTGGCTGAGGGGGAGGTTGATATTGACGAGCATGAGGCAGACAAGGCTAGCGGCGAGGGCGAAGACGCTGCAGAAGCCACCGCCCACCCCGGGGACAAGGGAGCTAGAGTTGATTCCAAGGGAGACGTTGGACAGACGGCAGAAAAGGCGGATGAGGCTGAGGCTGAGGCTGAGGCTGAGGCAGATAATGATACACAGAGCAATCTCTTCAGTAATCAAGCGGCGGTACAAGCTGCATTTGAAGTGGAAACCGCTATTCAATCTGATTCCGTTGATGGACTCGCAAAGACCGCCGTGGATACCGGCGCAAAAGAAAAGCGTCTGTTAAGAATTGCGGCTGATGACGGCGCCGCGAAAGAACCACGTGAGGACGACATCGCAGAAGGAAAATCGAAGCCAGAGATACGCGCAATTATCGAAGCAAAAGCAGTACCGGGAATTGCGATGGATTCGGGCGTCGAAAAGGCCTTGAAATGATTCTGGTTGATCTCAAGGGCAAGCGAGTGTCTCGGAATGAACCGGTCCTTGTGGTTGGCGGTGGTGTCATGGCTGATATTGGCGGGTTCGCCTGTGCTCTTTATCACAGGAATACTCCCTACGTAATGTTGTGCACATCTATTGTGTCAGGTATTGATGCTGGGCCTTCTCCTCGGACATGCTGTGATGGGTTGGGATACAAGAATGTTTTCGGTGCGTATCATCCCCATATCCTTACTCTAACTGATCGACAATTCTTCAAGACGCTAGAGCCCGGATAGATTCGTCATGGCATCGCCGAAATCATAAAGATGGCAGTCACTAAAGACGCTACTCTTTTCACAGCGCTGGAGACTGCCGGAAATCGTCTGGTGGAGACCAAGTTTGGAGTGGAGCAATGTGACCGTGGTTCTGATATCGATGTTCTCAGCGAATCAATCATCGCAAAAGCTATGGACGGCTATGTCCGCTCAGAGTACGGAAACTTGTGGGAGACCCATCAGTGCCGTCCACACGCGTACGGGCACACCCGGTCGCCCGGTTTCGAACTTCAAGCAGGTCTCCTTCATGGTCATGCAGTTTCGATTGGTATGGGTTATGGCGCGTACCTTTCATTCCTAGAAGGCTGGATTACGGAGAGAGAGTTTCACCGGATTCTTAAGGTGATGAGTACAGTTGGACTCTCACTGCGGCATGACATCCTTGAGAATCCAGACTCCCTCTGGTCTTCGCAGGTGAAGATGACGGAAAAGCGAGGCGGCAACCTTTGTGCCCCGATACCACGCGGTGCGATTGGAAAGTGCGGATACCTGAACGCATTGACGCGAGAAAGGATGGAAGGAACCTTGATTGAGTACCAGAACATTGCGAAAAAATACCCTAGGAAAGGTTCCGGTATTGAGCCGCACTGCCGAGATGTCGGTCTGGAGGATCTATCGACTGTTAAACAACATGCTGCCCATGCTGTTCCTAAAGGGAGCTTAGCGACTGATGCTGCAATGTCTGAAAATCCAGTCGCTGATCCCTCGGAGAGCAACGGAGAAAAGGGACAAAGCAACATTGAAGCATACAATCAGTGGATCTCAGAGAAGCAAGTTAGCCGCAATGAAGGTGAGACATCATCTTCTTTAAACAGCGTGCTTTCAACTGCAACGAAGAGTGATACACTTAAGCCCCCTGCTTTCGAACACTCCACATTGTTTTTCCCGGGCGCCGAAGAATATGCAAATGCCATGACATCCCCTCCGACAGCCGACTTCGTCAACATTGCCAACGAAACAAAGGCGGCGAAACTTTTCGCTCCGTGCATGGTAGGTCCCATCGAAGGCCAATTTTTGAAGATGGTCGCACAAATTAAGAGTGACAAGAGGATTCTTGACATTGGAACATTCACCGGATACCCCGCACTGGCTTTGCAGATAGAATTCCTTCAATTGGAGAAGTCGTCACGATTGAAGCAGACAACGCTGCAGCTGCTGTTGCTCGAAAATGCTTTAAGAGTGCCCAGAATGGCTACAAAGTGAAGCTGCTTGAGACAGAGGCGAGGAAGGCAGTAACCGACATGGTCCATACTGGAGAGCAATGTCATATCGTATTTTTGGATGCAGATAAGACCAACTACAGGCATTACTACGAAGCAGCTTTGAACTTGCTCAACGAGGACGGCCTCATCATGGCTGGTAACGCGTTATGCTCCCTTGTTTACGAAGAAAACGATCCTGTCCGTCAAAGTTTGCATGAGTTTGCGCAGTTCGTGAGAAATGATAAGCGTGTAGAACAACTGATGTTGACTGTTCGCGAAGGTGTGCTCCTCGTCCGGAAAGTGTGAAAGTGCGATTTTCGGTAGTAGTACTTGTTGTAGAACGAAAACTTTACTCCGAAAATATTGAAAGGATTCGTTGATACACGGTTCCGTCTCCCGTGTGATGTAAAGTCAAAATATGGAAGAAGATGGGCAGAAGAGAGATCCTTCCAATGCTGATGATGCTGATGATGCTGATGTGCAGATGACGAAAGAATCAGAGGACCAACCGGATGTGCAAATTAGAAGAACTGAAGACTGCACTTAAGGCGGTAGCCCCTATCATTCCTTCACAGACAACGTCTGCGATGCTACCGCGACTCCAGATATTCCGATGACATCCAACGAGGATGTCAGAACGGAGGGCGATACCGGAGAAGCGATGCAAGACGCGTCGGAAGGTCCAGATGTCGTCGAGCCAAGCGTGGATCCGACGACAAGTACGGGCGACTGGCGTGCTACAACTAGAAGGCACGAGGCAGCGAGGGGGATCTGGATTTGTACTGCGATTGGTATGGGCGCAGCGTGTTGCTCACGCCGGAAGACATGGTCCGAAGCGGGGGGAAGGGGTGCGTTGAGTTTGACGTTGCGACGAGCCATTATGTTTTCTGAAGACAAGAATGTCGTCATGGGAATGCTACTGTCGAACAGAGGGAGCCCGCGAAGGCGATGGCATCGATGATGCATTATCATCAAATATTATGTTGGGGACGAGCGGTGTAGGTCGGTGGCGGGTTCGGGCGGAGGGTGTCTGGAGGTTGGTAGCGTGCAGTGATGTAGATAGTAGGCGGTGATGCAGATAGTAGAACGATGTAAATGGGAGCGGTTAAGAAGCACTCCGAGCTCGCATTGCACTGCATTTACATACATATTGGACGCAAAAGAGAACAAGTACAGGCCCGAAACTCTGGTTCCAAAACGGGGTTTCCAATGCTGTTTAGGATGTCGGATCGGAGGGTAATTCCAGGGTGGCTGGCATGCACTCATATTGCGCTTTCATTGGGCAAGGTGAGTGCGCGTCACGTGCTCTACAGTACATGGCACCAATAAGCAAATTGCCCCCAAATTACGCTCCAAAATGTTTTGATTTTTCTACTAGGGTGGAAGGAGACGGGCATGAACGGCCCTGAGTTTGGCAACCCAGGCTACAGTATTGGAAGTTCATGCTGGATCTAACCATCCTGATTGGGTAAATATTATGCAATGGAGTGGCTGTGGTTGCATTTGAGACAGGCGCCTTTTGGTTGGAGGATCCTGAGCCATAAATGCAGGACCTCGTGCAGGAAGATGCGGATGTTGTCGACACGATCGATACCAGGATGGAAGTGTCTGGCAACTTATTTTAGCTTCCCCCGACCCTGGCCACGAGCAGGATGTAGCTCGAATGGCCCAGCCGCTATCTCCAGACAGTTCCGTAGCTATCAGAGTCGCTCCGCTTCCCCCACGTAAGGCCGCTTCGCCACCGTACCGCCCTTTCACCACGCACCTTATCCCCCCCTCCGTCTATGCTCTGGCCCGCCCCTCCCACAATCAAACGCCTTCTTTTCCAGGCCTTTAGAAACTTCCGTTTCTAATCTCATCTCCCCAAACACACCGCTCCTCCCTCCTTCACCCCAACAACCCCCTCCATCACGCCATCCCAACCGCCTCTCCTCTCACTGCTCTCCAACGGCTCCAAGCTCCCTCCCTGCCCTCTCCCCGGCGAACCCTAGTTCTTCCTTCCAAAGAGATACCATCTCCTCAAGAGAGCTTCCGTGAAACAGCCTCTTCTGTTTTGAGCTAGCCTGGGCCGCAACTGAGCCCCATCCAGCTCGCTGTCGAATGCAATCCGAAATTGTGTCACAAGAAGCAGGCTTCTGAGTTGCAAGATGAGGCCGTAGCAACACCAGGCTATCTATTTTCCATTGACACCATAATGCATCCAGGACATTGCACTCACCAGATGATACTTTCCCAATAAGAACGGAAAGGGCGGCAGAGTATCCCAAAATCGAAAACAGCTTCTTTTCGACAGACTTCAAACACGTAAACGTTCGTGAAACAGCTTCCTCAGAGTGTTTTGTAGTCATCGCTAAATCTGCTATTAGCAGTTCCTGCAAAACAGCCGTTAAAAGCGGGGATCAATATCTCGGTAGCGCTGTCACTATGGCTGACATAGTTCTCACGCCGTCCATATGAACGAAGTGCGAAAAGACATCCAACACTTCGTGAGCCCGTTTCAAAAGAGTCGACGACACAGAACTGTATTGCTGCGATAGTCCATTTTCTTTCATGCTCTGACGGCCGTACTTGAGCAGCAATGTGCTGTACACATGCAGGGCAGCGGAGAGGCGCAAGTCGGGTTCTTCGGAGAAACCAGGAAGAAGCTTTTCTAAGATTGAGGATGACAATGATGGATCCAATTTCTTTAGTAAACCTAGCCAAATTGCGTCTACCAAGGCCGAAACACCGGACACTGATGACACTTCTGGTAACAACCTGGCAGAAGTTCGCGGTACAATCCTTGATACACCAGTCGGTAATGCCATTCTCCACATTCGCAGCAAGCTCGCAACAGCCATTGAAGCGTCCACATGACCCTGCTCCAGCCCTGCGGTTTTCGCTATTTGGACCAATGCATCTTCTAATATCTCGTCAGATACCCCCACGCTTACGTTTTCCTCATCCATTATCATGTCAGTGTTGTGAGCTTATTGATCATGCCTTCTGGTTCTTTGGAAACTATGTCCCGCCTCACAAGTTTCTGTATTTGAGAAGTCGGCACTACGGTGGCCGCCGAGCTGTGACTTGAGCGGGAGCCATGAACACAGCCCACATTGCACGCTCTGTCGATTTTGGGGCGGTTCTCAAACTGCGTCCACGTGCACTTACCACGTCATCGGTTGGTTTTGCGCCCCTCGAAACTAGATGCGGAGCTGTCACGGAGGCTAAAAGGGCGCATCCCACACCAGCACACCCTTGTCTCGACGTAGGCGTTTGAAGATCAAAAGAAAGCAGGTCGTCCACCAAACTATCGTCTGGTGGGGCATGCATCGGAAAGGACTGGACAATTTGGACAATAGCGTAGGCAAGATCAGTGCGCTTGCATTTTTGTCGGACGCGAGTACCCAGCAAAAAAAGGACTTAGTCTTTCGCCACGCTCTTCCAGCGATAGTGCTGTTGGAAACGTCGGCCAAGGTAATAATGGCGCACACCGCTTCAAAATTGCCGTGGTCCGAATCAGACCAAGTGAGCCTCTTCAGCGCTGGTATAGGCGAGCGGAGATTGCTGGCAGCCTACATGACAACGACCGGGCCTGTGGCGCTCCCCGTGGCCGTGAGCAAGTCGACGGCGCGACGACGAAGAGGACCAATCCTGGTCGGCAGCTTGATGAGGGCACTGGCAACAGCTGAAAAGATGGCACGCGCACCTTGTTCGTGCTAGAAACGGACGCGGGTGTCGGCATCGAGCTGGCCGCCGGTGGTCGCAGAGGTTCGGTCGCGCGCGGTGTAGGTAAAAGTGCTGGGCTTGATCTCGTTGACTACGAACTGCGACTCCTCGAATGCATGCAGGGCGTCGCCGAGCTGGTGCAGAACTGTAATTCGTGAGGGATCCGCCGAGCCACAGGCGCGGGTGATCGCAGAGGCCGCGACTAGCAATTGAGGCTTGGAGCGGTAGGGCTTGCTGCGGTTCATGGATGCCTCAAATATGCTCTGACCCCTCTTAGATGCTTTAAAGCTACGCAGTTTGTGGTGGCCCGCATGCTATAAATATCTAAAAGTAATCTTTAAACCATCCAATCAGCATTTAATCATCTTTCAGGCATCCTTTGGACATCCAGTCTCTAAAGCACGTATCAGGCCGTCACACGATCAGCATCTCCTACACATCCAGGACCCATCCAAAATATATCCAAAAATATCTAATAGACATCAAATAAACATCCCATATACATCTGCATACTTTACTGGGCTTCGCAAACCGCAATATGAGATCCCGCCGGGGTCCTACGTGTTCCTCCGGAAGGAGCAGGGCACGGCTAGCGAACCGAAACACAAGCTGGCACAAGTCGGCACAGGACTTTATCAGGTCCGAAGATCGGATCAACATACGGTAGTCATTGCCATTGGCGATCAGGAGGAACGCGTATCGCGAGACAGGGTGGAGTTAGCCCCAAGCCCGATGGACTATGCGCCGATAACTGGCCTACGGCAAGCGCTACAGTTCCTGGGAGAGCCGGAGCTAAACGAAGAAGGAGAGGTAATGGAGGACGAGGAACGTCCTCACACCCGTGCGCCTACGACGGACCAGGATAATTTAGTTGGTCGAACGCCGACAGCGGAGACACCTCCAGACCTACGCGAGTTCAGGAAAGTCCAGAGAAGGTGGTGAGTTGGAAGATCCTCGGAAGGGGGAAGGACAGTTGGACACGCAGGAAGAAGAAGCCGAGAGTCAGGAGTATGTGATCGACAAGATCGTGGACCACGGCTACGACGAGGAGAAATTAATTCTCAAAGTGAGGTGGTATGGGTATACCATCCAGGACGCAACGTGGGAACCTATTGAGCAAATCCTCCGCAGCGCGGTAGTCACATATTTCCGAAGGAAAAAGCCACCTTTACCCACGCAAGCGTCGCACGCACAACCGGGATAGCCATCTTAAATAGAATTAGTAGGTTAGAGGCAACAGAGAGGTCAGAACTTTGAGGAAGTAACGCATCTACGAGGTGCGCAAATAAGGAGTTTGAAGGAAAGGAGAGCAAGGCAGAGAAGCGAGACTGTATCCTTGGATGAGGCATTGAGCCTCTCGGAAAACACACACGCATCATCACGGCACGCACGAGAAATGACGTTTCGAACAGGCGGTCCGTTCTCGTGGCGTATGAGGTAATCAAAAAAATTAGGCGTGTCGACAACAAACTGCCAAAAAGGCGACACAAGTGAGAAATCGATTTCAGCATGCTGCGAAATTATAATCGAGAAGCAGGGAAACACTGCTGCAACTGCAGTCCGCACGCAAAGTTGTTGTCGCTTGCCAAAACCGACGGCCTAAATATTCTAAGTCGTCCCGTGGTCGAGTGACACCCGACCTCGCATGACGACTGATCGACACACACACTATTGACACACGTTTTCCACCCTCGACGAGCAAGAACATCCGTCCATAGGGACCACCATCACGAGGACGCAGCTACAATTAACCCCGTACTCGTTTCGCGTACGCAAAGTCGTTGGCAATCCCCACAGTCGACGGCACAAATACTCAAAGCCGTCGACCGACAAAGTCCCCAGCAATCGCATGTGACATCACTTGCCAATGGCACGACCATGCTACTCACTCGTGTGGTGCTGCAACCTACCCTACTGTCGACACCCTCGATGAGGGAGAATTATTGCTTGAACATGGCATGCGGCTACCGACACAGTCGCTCGCATCAATTCTTTCGTCCCGAGGGACTTACTAACCCATTGGCCACACTAACCCCCTTTCTTCCTTCTTGTTTTTGTACTGTTTTGTTTCGTTTCTCTTTGTGTTCTTGCTCCTTTTTGTTGATACGACGTAGAAAGCGATACCCCGCATCGCGGACCACGATGAACGAGCGTCGCGACGCACACCGGTCAACGACCTTTCAGTGAGCGTCCACGATCGAGGGAGACGGGCGAACCGCCGATCGTAATTAATTTATTACGCTGTGTCTTCCAGCCGAAAGGGAGAGCGGTCTTTTTCTAAGCTGTACAAGGACGTCAATTTGCGAGATTTCGTATGCCTGCCTCAAAGACAGTGCCGGGCGAGTAATCGGAGAAGATTCTGACCGACAAAGGACGAAGCACGGATCGGAGTTATACCCTAGACCGGAATTTGTCAGCACGATGATGCTAGAGCCGACGGCTTCTTGGTTTTTACCGATCGTGTGAGCCGCAAGGGCAGAACGCTCACAAAAGAGGTCTGTCATGAAACCGCTTTCCCATTCCGGACATTGAAATGTATTGGACAAAACAACAACCACGAGAGGGTGCGGGAAAAGGGACAGTTTAACTGGGAACAAAAGGAGTTACAGCTTTGTGCCACATCCTGACAAAGATTGAACCTATATAGTTGAACTACAGTTCATGTCTACGATCGAGGATTATCTGAAGGCGCGGAGCAAACATGCCTACGGAAAGGAGGAGAAGGGTCATGTTTTCGTACGCAACGGAGAGAATGCAGGGACCGCTGTGTCCACGTTGTGGAATGCCCCAGGGGTTTGGGCTTTCCTTACGGAATGTTCGATTTGTTTTCGACACAAGCCAAATCCCTAGAGGATCGAACAGCCAACGGCATGAGGCCGTACCCCTTTTACTGCCACCCCCTGTCCAGACAACGTCATCACGCATCTCCCCTCCTTACCTTTTTCCCATTTCTTTGAACAACTTGCTACTTTTTTACTTTTCCGTCCCTCCTACTCCTCTGCTTTTCTAATGTCATCTTGTTTTCTTCGTGCTTTTGTCATTTTTTTGGGAAGACAAGTCACGCAGACACACCGGATTAGGAGCATCTAAAGGAAGTTTGTTTTAAGGAAGAACCCCGCGTTGAGGGGAAACAAGAAGCTGCAGAGTAGCCTTAGAGGGACCCTGCAGGGGAAGCTCCACGCGCGCCATAACGACGTACACCGCCGGTGGTCGAGGCTGTGATAAACCCCTGGTCGACTGAGACACCATGCAGGGACATTCAGACTGGTGAAGACAGACGCCGTCCTTTCTTGGGACAAAAGGAGGACCATGGAAGAATCGAGGAAGTCGGACCGCTCCTGTGCCCTACTAAGCATCCACGCATGACACATCTCGAGACACAAGCAAAGAGAGTGTAACATAGAGCCGAGAGAAGTTACGTGAAAAATACTGCATCAGGCGAAGAAGGGAGTCGTGGGATGACATGGAGAACGACATAGTGAGAGGCGACTTTCCGCATGATCGTTAACATGGGCGATGCATAACAACTAACATTGAACATCGCAGAACTAAGGGAATGGCACTGACTACTCCCATACTGTTCCAGGTCTTGCAAAGCACTGTATCTATCACCGCACTAATTTTGACCTCCGCACAAGCCCCCCACGTTTGTATCCATTCGAATGGAAATCGCAATTTTTTGGAAATGTTCCGCAACGGGGAACCGAACCGCGACTGCAGGAGTACCCATATGAGGACTTAGTCTGTCATCGAGACACGAAGAGAGGGAAACCCGCAGGCCCCCTCGGAGCCACGAGTCATTGCGGTTGACTTAGGGATGCGCGCTCCCCGACGTTGTGGAATGCCCCCGGGATTTGGGCTTTCCTTACGGAATGTTCGATTTGTTTTCGACACAAACCAACTCCATAGAGAATCGAACCACCAACGGCATGAAGCCGTACCCCTTTTTGCTGCCACCCCCTGCTCCGACAACGTCATCACGCATCTCCCCTCCTTACCTTTTTCCCACTTCTTTGAACAACTTGCTACCTTTTTACTTTTCCGTCCCTCCTACTCCTCTGCTTTTCTACTGTCATCTTCTTTTCTTCGTGCTGTTGCCATCTTTTTTTTGGGGAAGACAAGTCACGCAGACACACCGGATTAGGAGCATCGAAAGGAAGTTTATTTTAAGGCAGAACTCCACGTCGAGGAGAAACCAGAAGTTGCAGAATAGCTCTAGAGGGACCCTGCAGGGGAAGCTCCACGCGCGCCATAACGACGTATACCGCCGGTGGTCGAGGCTGTGACAAACCCCGGGCCGACCGAGGCACCAAGCAGGGACATTCAGATTGGTGAAGACAGACGCCGTCCTTTCTGGGGACTAGAGGAGGACTATGGAAGAATCGAGAAACTCGGACCGCTCCTGTGCCCTACTAGGCATCCACGCATGACACATCGCGAGACACGAAGAGAGGGGAACCCGCAGGCCCCCTCGGAGCCACGAGTCATTGCGGTTGACTTACGAATGCGCGCTCCCCGCCAGCAAACGCACGGGGAAGGTGCGTGCGCACCACCCGAACGCCTTCAAAAATATTTAACAAAAATTAAGGGGAGTTGCAACCGAGATATGCAACCCATTTTGTTGGCATGAGCCACGGCCGCCGATCCACGACATATTGCACTGCACCCGAAGGGCGGAGCTCGACTACGACCCCTCTTCTCGCGCACAAGATACCAGTCATCACTGTGATCGTTTAATCATGATGATCACGAGCGTACTTCGAGGAGAATAACATTCAAGGAAACGGGAAAGGATGAAGTCCTACCCACGCGACTGTCGGGAAATGCATCGAGCGAGCGCACGCTGTAATCGCATCGCGAAGAAGTTTCGCCCGTCATTTTCGAGACCGCCGGTACGCTAGGCGAATTCGCCGATGGCCTCGCACACGAGTTGTTAACTGGTTTTCACGACCTACAGCCTAAACGCGCCGCCCCGGGTCCCTGACGGCAGAGCGAGGGGAGCCCGCCCAACAGCAAGGACGAAAACGCCAAGATAGTCGAACAGGCGGATGACACTATGTGAGAATGGGGTCGCCGTGAACTCCGAACTACCATCTAAATGCACGATCCGAGACAGGATCAAGATGGTTGCTCATTGCGATGCGATCAACTAATCGTAATACGTATGACTGGACGTGTACGAGGAACCCTCGTCGCCACCTCCACTAGTTACGAATCGCCGTCAGGACACAATAAGATCACAGGCAACGACATTGACGTCTCCACACCTATCGCGTCGCGAATTTGAGTCTGCACGTATGGGATGATGTCCAAGAGAGAGACGGTAGAACCTGCGTGTGAATGAAACGGTTTCTTGACACCGCCGAAGTCGGGAGAGCAGAGGCTTCCTCGCGGAGCTTACGCCGTCGGTTCAATATTTTTTATGGCATGAAATGTGAACAGGGGAAAGGGCTTCCGATCGAGGAACTAAAAAACGAACAGCAATGAAACGGAAGGTCGCGGAAAGGGCGATTGCCATTGAAGGCGTACAGGGGAACGGAGCCGAAGCGGCAACTACAACAGAGAAAAATTGTAGGGAGTCATGGTAGCGATGCTCCTTGTCAGAATGACAGTTTTCGAGGGATTAGGAAACCGAGGGCGGCTCGCCGCGCGAAAAAGAGGAGGTAAGTGAGGAATTTGAAGAGGTAAAAAGGGGAAGACGAAAAGAGGAGGTAAGTGAGGTAAGTGAGGAATTCGAAGAGGTAAAAAGGAAGTGACAAAAAGAGGAGGCAAACCTCAAAAGAGGGGGAAAGGGAAAACTGAAAATGCAAAAGAGGAGGAAGTGGGAAATCACAGGAGATTTGCAGGTAGGTTCTTTTCATCGTTCAAAGGTCGTACGATAAAGTCGCTAGTCGACTATCAGGCGAGCAGGATGGGAAAAGAAGGACAAGTCGCAAGGAAGTGCTGTGGCCGCCGTCTCAACGAGACTATGCCCCAAGGGATTTTCCCTTTGGAAGGGAGGTGACAAGCCGAGCTAGAACTCGCAAGTCGTCTAGGGAGGCCCCCTGGAGAGCTTCTCCCTCCACACCATGAGCCATGAGAAGGCGATGGTACACGGCGGCAGCAGAGGTATTTTCTTTGGGAATTGTAGATGATGGAGGGACCGAGGTAGGGGCGAGGAGCGGACCCTCAGGTTAAGGGCAAGCCGGACGTGGGGTCGGATCCCTGGCCGACGGTGGGGCTTCCCGAATTGAAATGGTTCCCGTCGAGCAGCTCGCAGGAGGAAGCTCGACGCGCGGAAGAGCCTCAGGGCGGGTTAAGCCCACGGGTGCCGTACATGACGGCAATGGCAAGGTTTAGGTGGGTGTGACGAGCTGTCCCTCGCGTGAGGGGGAAGCAGGAAGGGAGGTTGGATTCACGTCGGAGGAAGACACGATTCGAAGCGACAAGGTTTCCGCCGAGTTCGTGGGAGGAAGTACGACGCACACTGGGGCCTCAGGCGCGGAGGGACGGACCAATGCAGGGAGAGGGGAAGTTGGGGCCGAAGGTCGAGAGCACATCTCAGGCTCTCGAGGATCTGCGTTCACCACAGTGACTGCGTTGGGGGTTGGTGGTTGATTTCCGAAACGGCGGCTCATCTGGGCCTCCCAGGCAGAACAGAGGGAGGAGGACCAGGGGTTGATCCACACGAAGTCGGCGGCAGCTGGATGATTTCTACCAGGGGAAAAAGAGGGTCGTTGGCGTGAAAAGGACCGAGACGAATTTTGTGGAGGAACGCAATCCCACGCTACGGTCTCGATCATATCGAGGAGGGCGTGCACTTCACGGTCCACATCGGACCCGCCAAGGGGGACAGAAAAATCGAGGAGACGCATCTGTTCGCGGAGTTTCGAAGGGAGGTGCCACGGGCGCCAACACTGGGAAACCTCCCACAGGAGGGTGGCGGCGACTTTCACGCACCACTCCGTGAGAAACACAGTCCACAGCCCGTGCTGCGGATCGCGGAAATGACTGCCGAAATATGTCAGGATGGAGCCTAACTCAGCCCAGAAACCCTGACATACCTCGTATTGACTCCACCAGGACGGGGTTCGTTGGTACCGATTGGTGTAGTGCTGTCTGGAAATTTCACGAGCTTCAATCATCTGGTACGCCACGAAGTACCCAGTGTCGGATCGGACCCGACGTTCAAAGCGTACAGTATTTTGGAAAAAGAAAATACCGCCGCGCTTCGTATGGCGAAAGTTTGTGGGAAGAATGGCTTGGGTCCAAAACATGGCGTCGGTCGTGGCGGTGCGTCGGTTGCGCCACAGTCGGTCCGCCTCGGACACGGGGTCACCATAGGTGCAGTCGACGAGGTTGTCGAGGTAGAGTCGTTCCCCCTCCGTACGACACTGCCAAGTGTCGCAGTGGTAACATGAAGGTATGAGGGCTTCGGCCATAGGAATCTCGATCCGAGTGAGCACAGCGTCCATGAAGCGCAGGGATAAGGAGGAGCGACCGCGCGGGGAGGAGTGACGTAGGATGGAGGTGGGTACAATGATGCGGGCGCGCCAGTCAAAGGTGTGAATGGCCTGCAAAGGGAGGTTACCGGGCAACATGTCCGCATCATCGGCGAAATTATTTTTGATGCCGTCGAGGTCGCGGACGCCCACAGAGGAGAACTATTGAGCAGAAGCAAACAGGGCTGCGTTATCACGCGTAGTTCTGTTCTGCAGCTCCTCGAGCGAAGGATGACGGCGGGCCACCCAAGAGGAATGGTAGCCCGGATGGAAGGCCGGCCCGGCAGGGACGGTAACAGGGGGTAGACGGGGTATGGAAGGAAGACCCCGGGGCACTTCGAACTTGCGAGGAAAGCCAACGCCCGGACGTCTACGGGTGGCACCATCGTACGAGTGTTCCGATGGAGAAGGAAGCATGGTATTTTCGTCTTACCCTTGCTAGAACGCCGCGCAGAGTGATTGATGACCGGGAAACACGGTCAGCAGCGGCAGGAGATTATACGATGGCTGGGCGTTGCGCAAGGGCGCTCAGAAGGGGGATATGTAGTGCAATACGCACCTGAAAAGGGGGGTGAAAAGAGATGAAAATGATGGGGTATGACAAGCAAAAGTGGAAATCATTTCACTTTATTATTTTAATTATTAATTTTAATTAGTCGCATATTAGTTATTTAACATTAGATTAGATCTAGGATCTAGCGACGCGAGCTATTGTACTGGCTCCGGCGGGGCGATATATACCTAAGCCCTCTGACGACCAAGTCAGTAAAGGTAACCCGAGTTGCTGGAGTTGAATGTCGCCTTGGTCGAAGTCCGTCTCTACCAAGACGCTCCCTTTTACCTAAGCCTACGGCATCCTTCATCGCTCGGGGGTCCCATTCCTTTTCCCTTTATTTCCCAATCGAACCCGAGTTGCCGGAGTTGAATGTCGCCTTGGTCGAAGTCCGTCTCTACCAAGACGCTCCCTTTTACCTAAGCCTACGGCATCCTCTATCGCTCGGGGGTCCCCTTTTTCCTTATCAATTTTCCTTTATTTCCCTATCCTAATTTCCCTTAATCTTGAGTTGGTCCCACCTTGTAGGATTGCGATCCGCAACGTGACGTCATTCGCCATCGGGCTTTTGTGTTGGTGCACCAGTGGTGCTTTTCTCAGTGTTGGTTCCATCGGAATCTGGTTGCGACCGATCCGTTGTTGGTACTTTGCCATCGGGGAGTACGACGGTGTAGCGCTGCTACGTTTTCTTCTTTCCCGACGGGCTACGTTGCGACGTCCCCGTCGAAGACCTTATCAAGGGTATAAGGTGTACAAGGCGCTCTTCGAGCATTGGATTTACGACCCATCGGACCAGGTTTACCTAAACACCCCTCCGAACTCGTCGAGCAGTTGCCTTTACAAGTCTCTACCACCATTTACCGATCCCGGGCGGGGCCCTTCTCTTTGCCCCCCCCATATCAGGGATCCGAGCTACTGCGGGCCGCAAACCCGCTTAAAGAGGACAGGGAGCTTCGAACACTCCGTAGCGCTGTGCCGTTGGCAGTTGTTGTTTTTGGTTGCTGTTGTTGGTGTTGGACCGTCGGACCTTGGTCTCTGCCTAACAGGCGCATTGCACTACACCGCCCCGTCGGGCGACGGCGACGCAGGTCCTCGTGACCGCGAACCGTCGCTCGGATCCTCCGAGGAAAGAGCGGCGGCGATGTTCGAACGCATAG